>NC_136018.1:980281-992781 GCF_048128805.1 Centroberyx gerrardi | reverse complement strand
CAAGCGCAACACACACTACCTGCCTGCGCTCATTATGGATGTTTTCCTGCTGGGACCGTGGATGAGCAGACACACACACACACACACACACACACACACACACACACACACACAGGTAGAAAGACAGATTGCAGTGTAAATACATGCTGGTGGACAAACAGCTTCCTCTTACTGGAAACACACTGAGATCCATCAAGAGAGCCGGGCAGCTTCAACTGTCCCTGTGGGTGTGTGTGTGTGTGTGTGTGCATTTAGTGTGTGTGTGTGTGTGTGTGTGTGTGTGTGTGCATTTAGCGTGTGTGTGTTTGGCTACTAACCAGGACTTGTGGTTTAATAACAAATATTTGTTTGTGTATCTGCAGTGTAATTTATTACTGAACTGTCCCAAGGGGGTGTGTGTGTGTGGGGTGTGTGTGTGTGTGTGTGTGTGTGTGTGTGTGTGTGTGTGTGTGCAGGACATCCAGCGTCCCACTGTAGAGTGAAACATAACTCTGATTCCTAGAAAATGTCATTTAACAAGTTGGGAGTGACAGAGAGAGAGAGAGAGAGAGAGAGTTACGAGTTTGAGAGAGGACAACTTAGTCACTTCTTTAAGTAGTTTTAATGGTGTGTGTGTGTGTGTGTGAGTGTGTGTGTGTGTGTGTGTGTGTGTGTGTGTGTGTGTGTGTGTGTGTGTGTGTGTGAGTGTGTGTGAGTGTGTGTGTGTGAGTGTGTGAGTGTGTGTGTGTGTGTGTGTGAGTGTGTGAGTGTGTGAGTGTGTGTGTGTGTGAGTGTGTGAGTGTGTGTGTGTGTGTGTGTGTGCTGACCAGGTACAGAGACGCGTCCTGCTGTTGGATGGTTCATCTCCTGGATCAGACCGTTGTGTTTCACCTGCACAAACAAACAAACAAACAAACAGACAATACTTAGAGGTGTGTATTCATTTTTTACAGCTGTCAATCAAAACCATCACACAACCCTCCTGCAACACACAACCTGAAGTACAAAGACCAGCAGACCAGTCTGCTGCAGCAGCTGAGTCTCATGATGGAGGAACATGTAGAACTGTGTGTTAGTTAATAAAGTGTAAATCTGTAGAACTGTGTGTTAGTTAATAAAGTGTAAATCTGTATCAAGCAGCTAGAAGCAGAGAGCAGCTGAGTCAGCTTGTTGTGGTGTGGCTGTAGATCCATTCAGTAACGTTCTCAGTAAAAGTGAATAGTGTGATAAGGTGGATTTGGTTACTGTGACACAGTAAACTGTCTTGTCTTTAGCCCTAGTCTCTACTCCAAAACACTCTGAGTTGTAGCTTGAGAAGAGTCAGCTCAGTTAACCTGAACAAACTGTTAGCTAGCTAACTAGCCGGCAAACACACTGATGTTAATGTGAACACGCTAACGCTAGCCGCTACTAGATACGTTAGCTAGTGTGCTAATCAGATGTGTTAACAACAAGACAGTGATGTTAGCTGACCAGATACTATGGTTAGCTAGCTAACAAGCTGACATTATCTAAACACTAAATCAATCAGATGGATCAGTGATGAAATGATCAGTTCAGTCAGAAACAGACAGAAATTAACCGTCTGTTCAGTTCTGTTGAGACAGAAACACAGTCAGCTGTTCACAGAGCTGAGGACCTCCAACATGGCCGCCAGAGGGGTGTGACATCACACACCATACAGACAGCTGATAATTCAAAGTCGCTCAGAGTTAGCTGAATGATGGGAATGTAAAAATAAAAAATAAATGTGTGTGAGCGTACATAAAGTTGTAGAAGTTTCTCTTGCCCTCTAAGTGTCCATGTTTCACTACGAGGACTCTAGGGACTACACACACACACACACACACACACACGACCACCAGACAGTTATGTAAGAATACATTCAGACTGTCTCTCTCTCTCTCTCTCTCTCTCTCCCTCTCTCTCTCTCCCTCCCTCTCTCTCTCTCTCTCTCTCTCTCTCTCTTTCTGTCTCTCTCTCTCTCTCTCTCTCTCTCCCTCTCTCTCTCTCTCTCTCTCTGTCCCTCTAAAGGACGTGTGCAGTCATGGGTGATGACGAATAAGTGGTTTCCTCTCTCTCTCCTTCCCATCCTCTCTCTCTATCTCTCTCTCTCGTCTTGTACGCACGACTTCCTTGATAAAGATGGAAGGACTACTACTTCTTCTCCTCTCCCTTCATCTTCTTCTCTCCCTCCATCTCTCCATTCTGTTCTCACTCAGAGTCGACCAGCAGCAGAACCAGGTGTATCTGCAGCCCGTTCTGCACATGCTCACACACTCTGTTCAGAACTTACATTCAAGTTCAAAACCTAACATGCATCCAATTGTAAAAAACTGTAAAGTCAAGTCTCAAGTCTAAATGTAGATTACCAAGTCAAGTCCATGTCATTACTGTCAAGTCTCAAGTCTAAATGTAGAACAGCAAGTCAAGTCAGAACAAATCAAGAGTCCAGTATCAATTTAATATCTTAAAGAAAACTAAATATCTAGGACTTTTCAATGCAATATGGTTTTAATAGGATAAAAACTTGGTAAGAGCATCATGAGTTTGATTTCTATAATCAGTTTCAACTTCAATAAATTCAATCATTCCATACAAATTCAGAAAACAGAATTTAAATTCAGTCGTCCGCTGGAACAAATCTCATCACTTTCAATCTAAGTCATTTACACAAACACAAGATCTCAAGTCAAGACTTTAGAAACCTTTTCAAGTCATCAAAGTACAAGTCAGAGTCAAGTCCCAAGTCACCAGAACCCAAGTCAAGTCAAGTCTCAAGTCTTCTCTTCATGCATCAAGTCCAGTCTCAAGCTATTAAAAGTCCAGGTCATGTGACTCGAGTCCCCCACCTCCCCTCCTCGAGTCCCCACCTCCCCTCCTCGAGTCCCCCACCTCCCCTCCTCGAGTCCCCACCTCCCCTCCTCGAGTCCCCACCTCCCCTCCTCGAGTCCCCCACCTCCCCTCCTCGAGTCCCCACCTCCACCTCCCCTCCTCGAGTCCCCACCTCCCCTCCTCGAGTCCCCCACCTCCACCTCCCCTCCTCGAGTCCCCACCTCCCCTCCTCGAGTCCCCACCTCCCCTCCTCGAGTCCCCTACCTCCCCTCCTCGAGTCCCCACCTCCCCTCCTCGAGTCCCCACCTCCCCTCCTCGAGTCCCCCACCTCCCCTCCTCGTGTCCCCACCTCCACCTCCCCTCCTCGAGTCCCCACCTCCCCTCCTCGAGTCCTCCACCTCCACCTCCCCTCCTCGAGTCCCCACCTCCCCTCCTCGAGTCCCCACCTCCCCTCCTCGAGTCCCCTACCTCCCCTCCTCGAGTCCCCACCTCCCCTCCTCGAGTCCTCCACCTCCACCTCCCCTCCTCGAGTCCCCACCTCCCCTCCTCGAGTCCCCCACCTCCCCTCCTCGTGTCCCCACCTCCACCTCCCCTCCTCGAGTCCCCACCTCCCCTCCTCGAGTCCTCCACCTCCACCTCCCCTCCTCGAGTCCCCACCTCCCCTCCTCGAGTCCCCCACCTCCCCTCCTCGAGTCCCCCACCTCCCCTCCTCGAGTCCCCACCTCCACCTCCCCTCCTCGAGTCCCCACCTCCCCTCCTCGAGTCCCCACCTCCCCTCCTCGAGTCCCCTACCTCCCCTCCTCGAGTCCCCACCTCCCCTCCTCGAGTCCTCCACCTCCACCTCCCCTCCTCGAGTCCCCACCTCCCCTCCTCGAGTCCCCCACCTCCCCTCCTCGAGTCCCCCACCTCCCCTCCTCGAGTCCCCACCTCCACCTCCCCTCCTCGAGTCCCCACCTCCCCTCCTCGAGTCCCCCACCTCCACCTCCCCTCCTCGAGTCCCCACCTCCCCTCCTCGAGTCCCCACCTCCCCTCCTCGAGTCCCCTACCTCCCCTCCTCGAGTCCCCACCTCCCCTCCTCGAGTCCCCACCTCCCCTCCTCGAGTCCCCCACCTCCCCTCCTCGTGTCCCCACCTCCACCTCCCCTCCTCGAGTCCCCACCTCCCCTCCTCGAGTCCTCCACCTCCACCTCCCCTCCTCGAGTCCCCACCTCCCCTCCTCGAGTCCCCACCTCCCCTCCTCGAGTCCCCTACCTCCCCTCCTCGAGTCCCCACCTCCCCTCCTCGAGTCCTCCACCTCCACCTCCCCTCCTCGAGTCCCCACCTCCCCTCCTCGAGTCCCCCACCTCCCCTCCTCGTGTCCCCACCTCCACCTCCCCTCCTCGAGTCCCCACCTCCCCTCCTCGAGTCCTCCACCTCCACCTCCCCTCCTCGAGTCCCCACCTCCCCTCCTCGAGTCCCCCACCTCCCCTCCTCGAGTCCCCCACCTCCCCTCCTCGAGTCCCCACCTCCACCTCCCCTCCTCGAGTCCCCACCTCCCCTCCTCGAGTCCCCACCTCCCCTCCTCGAGTCCCCTACCTCCCCTCCTCGAGTCCCCACCTCCCCTCCTCGAGTCCTCCACCTCCACCTCCCCTCCTCGAGTCCCCACCTCCCCTCCTCGAGTCCCCCACCTCCCCTCCTCGTGTCCCCACCTCCACCTCCCCTCCTCGAGTCCCCACCTCCCCTCCTCCACCTCCCCTCCTTGAGTCCTCCACCTCCCCTCCTCGAGTCCCCACCTCCCCTCCTCGAGTCCTCCACCTCCACCTCCCCTCCTCGAGTCCCCACCTCCCCTCCTCGAGTCCTCCACCTCCCCTCCTCGAGTCCTCCACCTCCCCTCCTCGAGTCCCCACCTCCACCTCCCTTCCTCGAGTCCCCACCTCCACCTCCCCTCCTCGAGTCCCCCACCTCCCCTCGAGTCCTCCACCTCCCCTCCTCGAGTCCCCACCTCCCCTCCTCGAGTCCCCACCTCCCCTCCTCCACCTCCCCTCCTCGAGTCCCCACCTCCCCACCTCCCCTCCTCCACCTCCCCTCCTTGAGTCCTCCACCTCCCCTCCTCGAGTCCCCACCTCCCCTCCTCGAGTCCCCTACCTCCCCTCCTCGAGTCCCCACCTCCCCTCCTCGAGTCCTCCACCTCCACCTCCCCTCCTCGAGTCCCCACCTCCCCTCCTCGAGTCCCCCACCTCCCCTCCTCGTGTCCCCACCTCCACCTCCCCTCCTCGAGTCCCCACCTCCCCTCCTCGAGTCCTCCACCTCCACCTCCCCTCCTCGAGTCCCCACCTCCCCTCCTCGAGTCCCCCACCTCCCCTCCTCGAGTCCCCCACCTCCCCTCCTCGAGTCCCCACCTCCCCTCCTCGAGTCCCCCACCTCCCCTCCTCGAGTCCCGACCTCCCCTCCTCGAGTCCCCCACCTCCCCTCCTCGAGTCCCCACCTCCACCTCCCCTCCTCGAGTCCCCACCTCCCCTCCTCGAGTCCCCACCTCCCCTCCTCGAGTCCCCACCTCCCCTCCTCGAGTCCCCTACCTCCCCTCCTCGAGTCCCCACCTCCCCTCCTCGAGTCCTCCACCTCCACCTCCCCTCCTCGAGTCCCCACCTCCCCTCCTCGAGTCCCCCACCTCCCCTCCTCGTGTCCCCACCTCCACCTCCCCTCCTCGAGTCCCCACCTCCCCTCCTCCACCTCCCCTCCTCGAGTCCTCCACCTCCCCTCCTCGAGTCCCCACCTCCCCTCCTCGAGTCCTCCACCTCCACCTCCCCTCCTCGAGTCCCCACCTCCCCTCCTCGAGTCCTCCACCTCCCCTCCTCGAGTCCTCCACCTCCCCTCCTCGAGTCCCCACCTCCACCTCCCTTCCTCGAGTCCCCACCTCCACCTCCCCTCCTCGAGTCCCCCACCTCCCCTCGAGTCCTCCACCTCCCCTCCTCGAGTCCCCACCTCCCCTCCTCGAGTCCCCACCTCCCCTCCTCCACCTCCCCTCCTCGAGTCCCCACCTCCCCACCTCCCCTCCTCCACCTCCCCTCCTTGAGTCCTCCACCTCCCCTCCTCGAGTCCCCACCTCCCCTCCTCGAGTCCCCACCTCCCCTCCTCGAGTCCCCACCTCCCCTCCTCGAGTCCCCACCTCCCCACCTCCCCTCCTCCACCTCCCCTCCTTGAGTCCTCCACCTCCCCTCCTCGAGTCCCCACCTCCCCTCCTCGAGTCCCCACCTCCCCTCCTCGAGTCCCCACCTCCCCTCCTCCACCTCCCCTCCTCGAGTCCCCACCTCCCCACCTCCCCTCCTCCACCTCCCCTCCTCGAGTCCCCACCTCCCCTCCTCGAGTCCCCACCTCCCCTCCTCGAGTCCCCACCTCCCCACCTCCCCTCCTCGAGTCCCCACCTCCCCTCCTCGAGTCCCCACCTCCCCACCTCCCCTCCTCCACCTCCCCTCCTCGAGTCCCCACCTCCCCACCTCCCCTCCTCCACCTCCCCTCCTTGAGTCCCCACCTCCCCACCTTCCCTCCTCCACCTCCCCTCCTTGAGTCCTCCACCTCCCCTCCTCGAGTCCCCACCTCCCCACCTCCCCTCCTCCACCTCCCCTCCTTGAGTCCTCCACCTCCCCTCCTCGAGTCCCCACCTCCCCTCCTCCACCTCCCCTCCTTGAGTCCCCACCTCCCCTCCTCCACCTCCCCTCCTCGAGTCCCCACCTCCCCTCCTCCACCTCCCCTCCTCGAGTCCCCACCTCCCCTCCTCCACCTCCCCTCCTCGAGTCCCCACCTCCCCTCCTCGAGTCCCCACCTCCCCTCCCCCACCTCCCCTCCTCCACCTCTGCTTCACTGAGATCACTTCAGAGTAATGGGAAAGCCTCCAGCTGCTGAAAGCTGCTGCATGTCCTGAAGATACAGATGAGGAAAAAAACACTTGTTAAAGGAGAGAAAAGAAAAGGTTGAAGGAGGTTCAGGTAAGAAAGTAAGAATAAAAACACAAAACCTGTTGCTGCAGCAACAGAAGTGTGTTGAAAATGTCATAAATGAGAGAGGAAGAAGAGGAGGAGGAGGAAGAGGAGGAGGAGGAGGAAGAGGGCAAATGATGACGCATTTTCCAAAGGTTGACTGTGCAAATCTTATTGACGTGTGTGTGTGTGTGTGTGTGTGTGTGTGTGTGTGTGTGTGTTCTCACCAGGTACTGCAACAATAACACACTGGGGACTCCTTCAGTCCCAACATGTGCAGCAGAGCATGACAGCAGGTGAACACACACACACACACACACACACACACACACACACACACTCTCTCTCTCTCTCAGGGCGTCCTGACCTGTCGGGGCGCAGCGACCTGCAGGTCTGAGTCAGCGCTGACAGACTCGCTGCGGCTGCTGATGGAGAAACTCTGACTGTGGTTTGGTGAAATTGGTTTTGCAGGAACTAAACACTGAAGCACAATAAATGACGCAAATTGACGCACTTTGAGTCTCACAAACAGATGAACAGTCCTGACATGAAATCAGAGTGCGGTGAGCTCTGTAACATCAGCTGCTGTGAGGGAGGAAAACCGCCGAGCTGCTGCTATGCTTCACCTGATTAAAGAGAGCGTCCTGTAACTGAAACGCCACAGGTCGGATCTCCTGAACAGCCGTGTATTGGCTGTTTCCCGTGGATAACCGGCCAATCGTAGACGAGGTGATGTCACCTCCAGATGTTTCCAGCAGCTACAGTGGAGTTTGATATGAGAAAATGTTTCAGGATGTAAAACATCAGCGGTAAACGTCAGGTTTTGGTGTCAGTCCCTCAGAATCAAAGAGCGAGGGCTTCTTTCTAGAGCCGCCATTTTGCACCGAGAGACGTTCAACAATCATACAGGGAGAAATCCATCGTAGAAGAGGAGAGAGACCAGTTTCTCCACCACAGGAGCAGGAGAGAGACCAGAATGCACTGCAGGAGCAGGAGAGAGACCAGAATGCACTGCAGGAGCAGGAGAGAGACCAGAATGCACTGCAGGAGCAGGAGAGAGACCAGAATGCACTGCAGGAGCAGGAGAGAGACCAGAATGCACTGCAGCAGAGAGACAGGATGGAGTTTGAGGAAGAGGAGACTCTCACTTTGTCTGGACTGTAAAAACTCTCACTCCATTATCACTCTCTCTCTCTCTCCACCTACACATAAAACCCAGCTGGATGCAACAAGTTCAGGCCCCTTCTCTGATGGTTGTTGAAAGGCATTCTGGGAAATGTAGTAAATCACTAACTGCAGTAGAAGAAGACGAGGCAGGTTGAGAGTTTTCCTTTAAATCTCTACATTAAAGCCTTAATTTGACCAGACCGCCTTAAATCTCTCAGTGACTGCATCATTTTAACCGTACCACCTTAATATGAAGACAATGACCTCAGTACCAGCTGAGTTAGCATGTGGGAGACAGAACATACCTGCACACACACACACACACACACACACACACACACACACACACACACACACGCACACACACACACACACACACACACACAGCATCTGTGAGAGGCATGGAGGGCATTCAGTTCATCACTCAACTTAGAAGGATGAATTATGGCTTTGAAAATACACTAACACACACACACACACTCTCTCTCTCTCTCTCTCACACACACACACACACACACACACACACACACATACACACACAGGAATGGACTGAGCTGTGTATTACTCACTGTTGATGTTGTTTAATGAGACATTTCGCTACAAGACAGGAGAAAAGTCACTAATACAACTTAACTCACACACATTCACCTACACACACACACACACACGTACATACACAAACACACACATACAAAGGGTGCTGTGACCTCTGACCCTTGACCTGCTTACGATTGGTTTCTCGTTTCTGACTGAACTGATCATTTCATCACTGATCCATCTGATTGATTTAGTGTTTAGATAATGTCAGCTTGTTAGCTAGCTAACCATAGTATCTGGTCAGCTAACATCACTGTCTTGTTGTTAACACATCTGATTAGCACACTAGCTAACGTAGCTAGTAGCAGCTAGCGTTAGCATGTTCACATTAACATCAGTGTGTTAGCTTGCAGCTAGCTGTATGCGCTACAGAGAGAGGGAAGATGAAGGATTCAAAGGCGCGTGGAAAAAGACAGAGGAGGCTGGATGTGGGTGAGGCCGCTGGATAAACATCCACCCGCTGTGTGTGTGTGTGTGTGTGTGTGTGTGTGTGTGTGTGTGTGTGTGTGTAACGGAAAAAGGCAACCTGGCACACGGGCGCAAACATGTGTCTCACTTTATATTGGCTCGGACACACAGAGGCACGTACAGAAACACACACACACACACACACACACACACACACACACACACACACAAGCATACCTAAACGTAGAGGCACATATAGAAACACACACACACACACACACACACACACACACACACACACACAGGCAGATGCTGGAGTGTGTGTGTGTTTATTTGTCTTCCTCTCATGTCTCCCATCTGTAAGCCTTTCTGCCTCAGCTAACTCTCTCTCTCTCTCTTCTCCTCTCTTTCCTTTCTACGTCTTTCCTTCTCCTTTCTTCCTTTCTATCCTCTCTTTCCTTGTCTTTATCTATTTCTCTTTCTTCCCTTCTCTCTCTTTTTCATTCTCTTTCCATTTGTCTTTCCCACTCACTCTTTTTGTCTCTCTCTTTCACCTTCATCTCTTTCTCCTTCTCTCTCCATCACTTTCTGCCTCATTCTTTCATCTGTCTTTCTCTCCGTTTTTCTCTTTCACACTCTCTTTCATTTTCTTTTCACTTTCTTTCCTTTCTCATCCCGTTTCTCTCTGTTTCACTCTTTCACACACTTTTTGTTTTTTTCTCCCCTTTTCCTTCACTTAGTACTTGGGGATTTTTTGGCATCAAAACGGCCAAATTTAAAGACACAAAATCAAATACATACAAACACAACAATTCAAAATATATCTAAAAATAAACATTTAATATCTTCAGAACTAAAAATAACAGTATCGGCTGTAAAAAAAAAAAACCCACCCTCTCTCTCTCTGTCTCTCTCTCTTTAATCAGACTGATCGATGGCTTTAATTTAAACATCAAACCATACACACTGCGCAGGAAGTGTGTGTGTGTGTGTGTGTGTGTGTGTATGATCCTGCATGCATACAGTATCTGTCAGTGTGTGTATAAAATATATGCATTCTTGTGTATATGTGTGTCTCTCTCTCTCTCTCTCTCTCTCTCTGTGTGTGTGTGTGTGTGTGTGTGTGTGGGGGGGGGGTTGGTTTGATTCAGCAACTACTGAACACTACTGGTTGAATATTGTAGAGCCAGACAGGTCAAAGGTCAACTGGTGGCCTTATTCCAGTGTATTAACATGTATTAAAAGTATATTAATTACACAATATTACTGTGTAGTTACTTGATGAAAATCTCCCTAATACATAATGTACTTACAGCATACACACCATTCACATGGCTTCATTAAAGGTTACCTACACAGTAATATTATGTACTTATAATACTTTTCCATAGGTTAATACACAGGTCCTGCTGTGTGTGTGTGTGTGTGTGTGTGTGTGCACGTGTGTCTGTATTTGTGCATGCGTGCATACAAGTGTAGCAGTATGATTACATGCATGTGTGTGTGTGTAATCCTATCTGCTTGTTATGCAGGGTATCATTACATCCATATGGTCATCAGGACCAGTCACACACACACACACACACACACACACACACACAGGAGCACAGCTAGAGGCCATACACATTGCAATATTCAAAGCAATAAACTTTATCAACTTTATTTTATAGCAAAATGCTGCTGCAAAGTGTTTAACAAACAATAAAACAAGAATAAAAGGCAGAGTTAAACGATAGAAGTGGCAGATATGAATTAAAAACAGAGTTACAGAAATATAAAAAGGGGTAAAATACAACAGGAGAGTGAAAGAGAAACATACGAAAGCCTGTGTAGAAATGTGTGTTAAAGCTCCATATTCTCTCTGTCCAGAGTTATTTAGTGTCTTTCTGTCCATTCAAAGCTGTGTGTGTGGTGTCATGAACCAAAAACACTCTCAATCCATTTCTCCACGTTCATTTTCCAGCATCTCTCTGAGCCTTACCAAGAACAGGCCGTTTCTGTCTCCGTGTCTTTAAGGCTCATTAATATTAACGACCCTCCGTTCCGATCGGCTAACCGTTTCGAGAGCGAAACGTGAGACGCCGCGGCCCGGCGGCTACAGGTAGGGAAAACTCTCCGGTAATAAACGATGACGACCGCTCGACCGCTTTGAAAAAAACACTTTGTTAGTCTATTATTTCTTACAGAAATGATAATGAGCGAACCTTTGTGACGCCGCAAAGTTACGGAAGTCCAAACGGCTCGTTTAGAGGCTCGCTTTTCTAATATGGATTGTGTGGATTTAGTTTTGATGCTTTCACCATGTTTAGATACACATCCAACTCCTTTATCATCACAGAGGAGAGGGAGGCCTGTTTACATGATGTGGAGCTTTAAGGTGCAGTCGCATTAGCACAAACCTCTGCGAAAATTAGCTTCGCTTCCTATTGGTGAACTTTGACCGGAGAATTCATGCAGCCGGCCAATAGAAACACTTGTTTGACCTCTGAGGAAAAAAACTCAAAAAATCCATATTATCTAATACAGACGGTACATTCATGCTTTACTGTTGTAATGTAGCCTACAGTTAGCGTGAGCTTGCTAACCAAATAGCGTAGAATCAGAGTCGATTGACAGCTAGTTAGCTACTTAACCAGCTACCAGAGGTGGAGACTCGAGTCACATGACTTGGACTCAAGTCAGAGTTTTAACTGCTTGAGACTTGACTTGATGCATGAAGAGAAGACTTGAGACTTGACTTGACTTGGGTTCTGGTGACTTGGGACTTGACTCTGACTTGTACTTTGATGACTTGAAAAGGTTTCTAAAGTCTTGACTTGAGATCTTGTGTTTGTGTAAATGACTTAGATTGAAAGTGATGAGATTTGTTCCAGCGGACGACTGAATTTAAATTCTGTTTTCTGAATTTGTATGGAATGATTGAATTTATTGAAGTTGAAACTGATTATAGAAATCAAACTCATGATGCTCTTACCAAGTTTTTATCCTATTAAAACCATATTGCATTGAAAAGTCCTAGATATTTAGTTTTCTTTAAGATATTAAATTGATACTGGACTCTTGATTTGTTCTGACTTGACTTGCTGTTCTACATTTAGACTTGAGACTTGACTTGAGACTTGTTCCTCTAGACTTGAGACTGAGTTGGGACTCGAGCAGAGTTGACTTGGTCACACCTCTGGCATTTATTGAACTCAGTCAGTGTTTTAACTCTTTAGACCAGGTCTCCAGTCAGAACATGTGGACAGTAAAGTTCAGACAGGCGGAGGTGTTTCATGTGTCAGCAGCTCTCTGCAGTTTGAGGCTTTTTAACTCTCAAACCACATCAACGCTGGACCTGGGTTTCCTTTTTTTTTTTCATGCCACAAGAACATTTCGTGGTCGCCATAAAAATAATTTCCTTTATTTATTTGCAGTGTGATTCCTGGCCTCCAGAAGAGCCTGTGGGTGTTTGGGGGGAAACGTGAAGCACTGCTCATGCCTTTCCTTTTTAAAGTCTCTATTCTGTTCTATTCTGCTTCACTACTGTTTTATTTTTCTTGGTTCCAAAACTTTTCTTAAA
>NC_136018.1:962781-975281 GCF_048128805.1 Centroberyx gerrardi | reverse complement strand
CCCTCTGTTCCCCCAGCCTGGCCTCCCAAACATTTGTGAAATGAGCGCAAAGTTTTAAAATGCAAATAACTCGCTCTGTGCTCAAAAAGTAGGAGGAAAGTGTTTCCCAGCAGAAAGGATCAGCTGGAGGAGACAGGACTAGAAACAGGAAGTAGTTTGACGGTGAGAAGGAAGGGTGCGACCCGGGTTTAATTCCCCCCTCATGAAGTTTTCTACTGCGAGGGAAGTTTTCATTTTGACCAAAACCGTAACCAAGTTGTTTTAGTTGCCTCACCAAAATTGTTTTAATTAACCGTTAGCTTTTAACAATTTCACGTGACGAACCTGTGAAAATGCCGTGTCTAATTTGTGCTACTGTCACATAATTTTTCCTGGTGGAGGAACGTAACCTGAAACATTATTCATTATTCATGTCTCGTGCCCTCACAGCAGATTTCACATCTACTTTTACCCCAAGAGGATGATAAAGGATAAAGAGGCGGCGATTTTGTCAATGTTGGTTGCTTGAGATTTAAATCGGTATTTTATTTTATTTTTATTTTATTTTATTTACAATAAAACAGCCATCCTTTTAAAGATGTCCATGTATCGCAATTTGAATGGAAGATTTATTTCAGTGGAGAGCCAGCTGAGCCTCCCGCCCAACATGTCACCTGATCTTTACTCAGCGTAATTTTGAAAATCATACAACATACCATACCATACACTCTGTGCAACTGTTGAGCAGCTCTATTGTGGCAGGTGGGGGTTCAGTGCTCAAGGGCACTTCAACAGTAGTTGTTAATGTTATTCATTCACTTGCCCAACCTACATTTTCTGAGCAGGTTTGGAGATTCGAACTGGCGACCTTCTGGTCTCAGTTCTCTAAACCGCAAGATAGAGTTACCATGCGTTTTGTTAAATGCATAAAAAAGTTGATTCAACTGCTTTATAGTTCAACATCTTATCACAGATGATGATCTTGTCAATCATCCACTAAGGACTGAATGATAAGAAAGCCCATCATTTCCTGAGACAGATTCAGTTAGAGGAAGATCCTGGGCTTCAGAATACTAGAAAAAGAGAAATGGGTAGAAGAGAGAAGCCAATCTGCAACAAACGCTTTCTTGATAGTACTGCTAATGAGAGAAAAATGAAAGACAAAACAAAACAGAACCAAGTGTCTCATACCTATCATGCAAGTTTCATGTTTTGAATGAATGTCAGGCCGGTGCCTCTGTCATCTAAACAACATCCATCCCCTTTGGTTTTGCATTCAAGACGATCTCCTGTTTATTTGGGCTATTGTTTTTCACTGCTTTTACCACAAGTTCATTTGAACTTGGCCCACCTGTGTATTTGCATGGTCAGCATAGAATGAAGTCCAAGTTTATGTCTGGTTTATTCAAAACAAGCCAAAGGGAGATATGGATATGGCTTCTATGAATGGCTATGACAGAGCACATGGCCATATTTGCATTGCATTTCCCTGAGAACATGATTTGTCCGTGACGTTCACTTATGGAGCGGCAAAGGTTTCATCGCAAGTCAGCTGAACCTGGCCAAGATTTATTAAGACTCACAGGTTCAAAAAGGTCTGAGTAAAAAGCTGCTTTCAACTCACAGGCAGTGCTCATTTCCTTCTACATATATCAACTGGTTTGTTGTTTCTGTGTTTTGTGTGTCTTTATGCAGATGACACTCTATTTTATACACCAGTTCCCCTGTTGTTCAGCAGATTAAATCAAATCTTTTTGATTGACAGCTAGGCTTTGAGGACATCTGTGGAGGGGGAAACATATAGCCTTCAATATGTGTTGCAAATTTTCGACACTTGTTTCTAGAAATTTCTTGCAATGGAAACAAGTGGAATTGTGTCTCCCTACTGAGAGAAGTTAACAAAAATATGATCTCAAAACTGTATATGAAACTAAATCATTTGTAAAAGGCTGTGGTTGTACCGGATAGCTCCCAGAGTGAATGCGTATTAATGTATTAATGTGAAGTACGGTGAAGCTCTGTCAACCTTCTCTGGAGAAATAAAGTTTAAAAGAAACCAATAAAGACCTTTGAGAAGTATTACAATGACACAGGAGAGATGATCCTGAAGTAAAGACACAAAAATGCCACATCATCTTTCATCAGCGACACAATAATTTAAAAAAAGGGTTTCATTCCAAATCCATTTCACTTCATTTGGGGCAGTGGGGTGATGGTGCATGCTGGGATACCTCCCATGCATTACCCACTTTAACAAAGGTTTTTTTTTTGTAATGAGAAAGTCACCTTGGATTTTTTGCATGTTTGCCAATGAGATTGCTCCAAACTTCCAATGAGCAACTCTCTGTTCTACACCCGACTGAAGCGAAGCAGTGTTCTTTTTTTTCTGATTCTCATTCAATAATTCATCAGTAGATATTTTGAAAAGATCACATCCCGAATCACATCATCTTTACCACATCTTCCACGTACTATTTGTTGGGTGCTCAGGAGCAGCACCTACCATTTTGACAGGTGCGAACACACCATGTGGACTTGGGTCAGACCAAAAACTTGCAAAAGGTTCCCCAAAAATCAGTGGTCTCAGTCCTCTTCCATTCGGACCATGGTGCAGATCATTTCTGGTGTTTTTTGATAAAGTATGACCCCCAGCAGCAAAGGATTAGGTGGAGGAGACACGACTAGAAACGGGAAGTAGTTTGACATTGAAACAGCACGGTGTAAAGTAAGGGTGTGGAGGTCGGGGCGGCAGATGGGCGACGACCCAGGTTCAATTACCAACCATAGACTGTAAAAACAGATGGACGTAGTGAGTGTTCTTCACCAAAAGATGGGGTTTACGATCACCGCCATGTTGACATTTTTTGGAGCCAGCGCAGCCAAAGCGAGCCTGAGGGTCGTCCGCAGAGCCGCTGTCAATCACTAGGAAAACCTCCATAAAGACACGCGTTAGAAGAAGTGAATTTAGCTACTGAAACCAAAACCTCTTGTGGAAAAAACTTTATTGACTTTATATTTTAAGCAGAAGTTGGGTTGTGGTCCGTTGACTTCATGGAGTTAGGCGGTTTGGAGTCTTTTTGGAGCCGGTCCCTAGCCGACGTTAGAGGAGCCGCCACCTGCCAACACCTCCTTATTGGCTTCAAAATTCACCCGTGGTTTTGGTCACTTGTTCCCAACTCATGGCAACAAGTTTTCTCTAGGAAAGAAGTTTTCATTTTCGGCAAAAGTTGAAAGTTGACCAAAACCGTAACCAAGTTGTTTTAGTTGCCTCACCAAAATTGTTTTACTTAATGGTTAGCTTTTAACATTTTCATGTGAGACTGTCTTGGTTTCCCTCATAGCAGATTTCACATCTATTTTTACCCCAAGAGGACGATAAAGGATAAAGACGGTGGCAATTTTGTCAGTTTTGGGTGATTTTGTTTCTGGTGTAAGGCAGACACATACAACAAGACTTTATCCAGAGTGACTGATTTTAAGTCCATACATACATATATACTGTACATATTCACATGCAAACATACAAAGATTTCAATCTTTGCTTGACATTGCACACATTATTTTGGAAAATAGCCAAGATATCCATGTATCACAACTTGAATGGAAGATTAATTTCAGTGAGTTCAGTTCCCAGCTGAGCCTCCAGCCCAACATGTCACCTGATCTTTACTCAGCGTAATTTTGAAAATCTTGCAAAACAGTAGAGAGATGCATCATTCCCACTGAAGAATCCACTAAACCAAACTCAGAATTTAAGAAAGGGCAGTTTCCCGGCTCTGTGGAGGAACAGCAGAGGAGTGACGAACCCGCTGACTGTGTTGATGAACGCGCTGACTAATATCACCGGAGCAATGACCTGCCATGACACGTGCAGCCATAACAGATAAATTATTACTGTGGGCAGATGGGTGACAATGGTGAACACCAGGTGAATCACAATGATCCTGAAGGCCTTCTTCTTCATGTCGTTTCCCTGCTCCCTGCCGCCGTCCCCCGGCCCCGGCTGCTTCAGAACGCAGAGAACTGAGACGCCGCAGTAGGACATGAACACCAAGAAGAACAGGGACTGGGCTATCATGAGGTACGCTGTTTCTAAGAGCGAATGCATGAAGAGAGGAGCCATGCAGCGCAACAGCACCAGCAGCCAGTCCACGACGCAACAGGGCACCCTGTAACGCAGGGGCTTGAACCTGCAGAGAACAAAGGTAAGATTGTTAACCTTTATATTTGTTAAACGATAGGTCTGGTGATTTTGGATCTATATAATTTGTCTCTTAAATACTTCTAGTACAGCCGTCAGTTGAAATGGCGAGCTCCGTTGCTAGTCTTTTGCTACTAACAAAGAGTCCAAATGGGAGAGAAAAATTGTTCCATGATTTCCTGATTAGTGAAAGTGTGCGTAATGGCAGAATTGTGCCATTAAATCAGAGTTAATTTTAATTTATGTACTTTACAAATTTTCCATTTAATCTCAACTCTACAAATATTATATTATAACATAGCCCATTTGGACTCATCGTTAGCAGCAAGAAGCTAGCAGCAGAGCGTGCCATGTCAACCGACAGCTGACTGTGGAGTCAACATTGTCTGCGGGTCCAAGTACTACAGGTATCTAAGAAACAAGTTACACATGAGTCCAAAAACCCCAAACGTACCCTTTGAGCAGTGGTAGGTCACTGCAGCAACAAACTAGCCACCTCTGCTAAAGGGTAAATGGGTAACTGAAAGCAGTACTGTAAAGTAGCCTCAGTGCTACAGTAAAATAACTGGCCCAGTTTTTAAAGCTACATTCACTGAGACTTGAATGCAGAATCAA
The DNA here is from genome assembly GCF_048128805.1 of Centroberyx gerrardi. Lineage (NCBI taxonomy): Eukaryota > Metazoa > Chordata > Actinopteri > Beryciformes > Berycidae > Centroberyx > Centroberyx gerrardi. The sequence continues at coordinate 970,486 of NC_136018.1, read as the reverse complement.
CCAAGATACAGTTACGTTGAATATGGATGTAATTTAGCAGCAAGTCTGCAAAACAACTGAAGTTGCTGGAGACCTGATGGAAAATAACCATAAAATGTCTCCATGCAGCTCTTACAGGTCTGGAGACAGGTCTCCAGCAACGTCAGTTGTTTTAGAGAAAGCTGCAGTGAACTTCTTCCGGGGATCTCCGGGACTGTTGTATGGACTAACAAACTTTACCTGATTTTCTACTGGCATGGGGGTGAGTAGATAATGACTGAATTTTCATTTTTGGGTGAACTATTCCTTTAAAGATTATCTTTCATTGTATATCCCTGCCAGAACACTAAGGTGTTCTACTAACTTTCTCTTAGATGTTCCTACTGTTGTACACAAGAACTGGTAAGCTGCCTTCTGCTTCTCCGCCCCTGAACTGTGGAACTCCCTCAGCTCTAGATCTCAGACTGACGAGCTCGCTTGGTATTTTTAAGAAGAGGTTAAAGACCTATCTTTTTATTCTGGCATTTAATTAAGTTTATTTTATGTCCATGGCTTACCCTCTTACCCTTTTATCCTTACATTTGTCCCCCCCCTGGTATTTTATGGTATTATAGTATTTTCTATTACTATATTTATAGTATGTTGTATTTATCTATTTTATTTTATTTCTCCTAACCTGTTTTACACTTTTATTTGTTCCATATATTGTATTACTGTTAATTGCTTAGCTTTGTATCTCTACCATTTTGCTCTTTGCTTTTATTTTTACTTTTTATGTGAAGCACTTTGGGCTACATTTTGTATGAAAGGTGCTATATAAATGAAGTTATTATTATTATATTATTGTAATCTACCAAAACATGAATGGATGGGAAACCTTAAACTAAATAGACTGATCATTACTGCTACATGTTCTTATAGTATTATTGATGAAATACTGCTGTAAAGGTCAATATTGATGTTGTCCATAACTTTCCTTAAACAAAGCCATTATGAATCAACTTTGCTATAAATCTGTAGTATTGTGATTAAAATTTGATGAGTTCTTATCCTAAATGCTATGTATCCATTTTGGAAAATAATCTCTATGTGAAGTACATCATGTCATATCTCTAAAACATAGGGAACTCCATCTGTAAAGGTGTTGTTATCTATTTTGTACTTGTATTCAACCAAGGAATTAATTTACCTGCTGTCCTTTATTATGAACTAGCATGTGCTTTAATGAGTTCTATCAATCAAAGTGTAAGAGCAGGTGTCACTTATTTCGCATGGTGGCTATCTCACTTTGAAAGAAACGGTTGACTTGTTACCTGAGGAAGAGCACAGGATGAACCACAGCCAGGTAGCGCTCCACACAGATGCAGCTCTGGAAGACGGGGCGGGACATGAACAAGAAGTCTGACGAATGTGATATCACCGTTAGTACAGCCTCGGTCGACAGGTCCAGGTAAAAACTCATCATGATGAAAACCGAAGAGAGGCAGAAGAGGATCTCGGAGACGGCCAGGTTGAGCGCAAAGAGCTCTGAAGCCATCGCACCGCCCGCTCCGCTCGCTATCAGCCAAACCACGTAGCAGTTGGCGGGCAGACCCACCAAGAAGTTGAAGACGCCCAAAGCTGACAGGCCGCCATGGAAACCAAAGAGGTCAGGCATTGTGGTGCTGTTGGCCTCAGACAGATTCATCTTCACCGTATAAAACACTTGAGTTCAGGTGTCAAAGACTGTTTCTGCAGAAGTAAAGCCAGAGAGACACCGTATGACTATCCATCCATCCCCTTTGGTTTTGCATTCAAGACGATCTCCTGTTTATTTGGGCTATTGTTTTTCACTGCTTTTACCACAAGTTCATTTGAACTTGGCCCACCTGTGTATTTGCATGGTCAGCATAGAATGAAGTCCAAGTTTATGTCTGGTTTATTCAAAACAACCCGAAAGGAGATATGGATATGGCTTCTATGAATGTCAGCAGAGCACATGGCCATATTTGCATTGCATTTCCCTAAGAACATTATTTGTCCAAGAAATTTCACATATGAAGTGCAAGTTAAAAGTTAGTTAAAAAGCTGGTTTCAGCTTCACAGGCAGTGCTAATTTCCTTCTACATAAATCTCCTGGTTTTTCTGTGAATCAGATTTAGGTTTCTGTGTTTTGTGTGTCTTTATGCAGATGACACTCTGTTGTATACACCAGCTCGTGTTGCTCAGCATCAAATCAAATGTTTTGGATTGACAGCTAGGCTTTGAGGACATCTGTGGAGGGGGAAACATATAGCCTGAGTCTTCAATATATGTTTCAATATTTTTTTGGTAGAAAAATAGACTATTGGTTGTTTTTTCAAAAGTATTCAGAGTATGAGAAAGAATGGTTGTGTCGATCCTTGTTCACAGTCTCACAGCAGTCAGCACACCTTCACACACCTGCTTACTGCTCACACACTGGCCTGTGTGTTTTTTATTTATTTTATTTAACCGTCATTTAACCAGGCAAGGTTTAATGCTTCTTGATAGGGAGTTGGGGAAAGGGGAGCAATGACAAAAAGCTGGAGCGGCAGTACCCTAGAAATTAGAGAAGCAGGCATGAGAGTGGACAGTTGCTGGTTGCAGCGAGGAAAGTCAACATGAAACACGCTGCCCATCGTCAGAAGCTGCTGTCAGAGTGCCCTTGAGCAAGGCAGTTCACCCCCAACTACTTCAGCAGAGCTGCTCAGGGGCCACCAGTAGAAGATTGTTGTTGTACACTGCAATAAATATCCAACTTGCCAAATGTCATTTTACTTAAAAGTGAGAATAAAAATCAGCTTAGTGAGATAATTGTACTTGTTGCCAATGCAAATCAACTGGTTTCAAGAATTTTCTTTACACTAGTGAAGATTTATATTATTCTACCTTGTTTGAAGATACTGACACGTTTGTTGAAATGAATTGCAATGGAAACAAGTGGTATTTGACAGCGGTACTGCACGTGTTTCTTTTCCCAGCACTTCTCTTACATTATCAATCTAGGAATATTGTCTGGGTGCTGTGACCGCTGACCCTTGACCTCTTAACTATCGGTTGCTTGTAATGTTGCTCATCTAGGAATTGAAGGCTGACCTACTGTTTGACCTCACTGTAAGTTGCTCTGCAGAAGATTGTCAGCTAAATTACTGAAATGTAAAAAAACATGATGTAAAATGTCAGAGTAGGTGTCGCTGCACTCAAAGGGTTTCTATCTCATTTTGGAAAGAAACTCTTCATATCATTTATTTAACACATTTAATTAGGTTTGGCTAATCCTAACTTAATGTTTTCTGTTTTCACCAATATCAGCCAATAGATTGCAGCCTACCTTCTGTACTGATCCTGCAGTGCCTGTTTCCACCTTCACCATCTCTCAGTAAGATGTTTGTGGCTGTTTGTACTCTGGTGTTATGGGCGTCTACCTGCAGGCCAGGCGGCCTCCTCTGACAAAACGAGGTTAGGGTTACAAACCGATGACCACAGCAAAGGAAAACAAATGCCCAGAAATACCTGATTTCCTCTGCTTCATTTGCATGCTACATCTAGCACAGACTTCTGGTTCAGTCAAAGCAGCGGAGGGGACAGGAGGCCTTCTCTATTCCCTCACTGCTTCGCTTGCTGTTTTACATCACTGGAGATGGTTTTCCTTCTTTTATCACATGAAAAGATATTTAATATTTTCCCTCGTCTTAGTTATTTTTCAGAGTAAATATACTGAACCAAATGCTGTTTAAATATTACGTATTAAGTAAAGAAGAGGGCAGCAATTTAAAGTAGTAACAGTGTAAAGTGTAGTTATATTTGAAGCATCTTGCTTTGGTTTGTCTGTTGGTAAAGTAACTTCTAAACTCAACTTCAAATTTCTACTGCATTTTTTGTTTGTTTTTAAATCATTAAACAATTTGATGCTTTGGCAATATGAGAATATGTGTGTGTGTGTGTGTGTGTGAGTGTGTGTGTGTGTGTGTGTGTGTGTTGGCCGTGGCTCTGGTTTACTCAGTCTGTTCCCAGTGTAACCAATACTTCCCATTAGGTCCCTATAGATGCTGGCTGACACACACGCGCACACACACACACACACACACAGACACACACACACACACACACTCTCTCTCTCTCTCTCTGTCTCGCTCTCGCCTGTTGTGTCTGTATGTGTGTGTGTGTGTGCGTGTGTATGTATGTGTGTGACTGTATCCGCCTGAGTGTGTGTTTGTATATGTGTGCACATGTGAGTATTTGTGTGTGTGTGTGTGTGTGTGTGTGTGTGTGTCTAAACTGGAAACTCTGGCATGTGGTATGTGTGTGTTTTGGATCGAAGAGTCGCCCATATGGAGAAACTGGGGGAAAAAATAGATTAACAGAGTGTGTGTGTGTGTGTGTGTGTGTGTGTGTGTGTGTGCGCCACCAGCTGTGTTACAGGTGTTCTGCAGGCCAGCATGGTGAACCCCACTCAGCCAGTCACTGTGTGGGGAACAGAAGCTGCTGCGACTCCTGGGGATTCAAATACGGCCAAATATGATTTCATAGTTTATATCAAGTCGAGTTTAATTCCACAATTCGATCTCCACCATTTGAAAAAAGCGACTCCTCCTCTTTCACAATGGCTGGCAGGAGACAATGAAACCACATATTGATACTTTTGAAAGGACAGAAGGGAAATTAACGGTAAACTCTCCTCAGATCCTCTTCCTCTGTGTGACATCATCAGTCAGTTCAGTTATTTAGTGATGATGTCATTTACTTTTTTTGGTGAACCCACTTTCCCTCAACCTGCCTCGTCTGCTTCTACTGCAGTTAGTGATTTACTACGTTTCCCAGAATGCCGTTTGACAACCCCATAGAATCGCAATAGTGACACCAATCCATGTCACATGATTTCTGGGTATTGAAGCTCATATTTTTCTAATAGTTACTTCTTGTTGCCATGTTGAGCCGACGGCGTGTGAAGCTGCGTAGTGCAGCTTTAAGGACTTCAATACCCAGAATTCCTGTGCGGGCGACATCAGTAAGCCGCCATGCTTTAAACCAGAGGAAACCAGAGGGACGAGACGGGAAGATCCAATGTCTTCCTCTGAGGAAACTTAAACCATCAATATGTATTTTTCTGCTGAAGACGATTAATAAAACAATCGATTCCTCTCTTCATGATTTCCTGTCAGTGTGTGTGGAGAAAACATTATTACTGTGACTAGTTAGGAAGCCCAAAACCAAAGGAAGGCGTGCCAGACTGTTTATTTTAATGGAAACTGGTTCTCCTTGACACTTGGACTTTATATTGCAGCACTTTACTTGGACCGGGACTGTCATTTGTTTTTAATACTTCAGATGGAGGAGTGACTCTGTTCTGGCCTTCATTTGTTAATCTGAGTTATTTGTAGGTTTTAATGTCTTTTATGTAGTGATGTCTTGACTCCATGTTGTTTTGTGTCTTATGAGGATTTTAAACCCTGGCTGCAAACCAGATTTCCCTCAGGACGAGAAAGTTGAAAGTTGCAGACTGAAGTTGAAGTTGCTTGCAACAAAGTTGACGGCCAACTCCAGTTCGAATTTTGCCAGTTTTGAAATAACAAGTCGTAAAGAAGTCGACATGAAGCCGTAAAGAGAGCTGAGGCGTTTTGCTAATTGTTTCCTTCACTCCACATTTGGTTTGAAATCTGTAGTTTCATTATTTAAAATTCTGTTTCAGCGAGATTTGAAATGACATCAGAGCTGGAGTCTCTACCTGAGGAGTGACGCTGACTGACCTTTTCAACTGTGTGTGTGTGTGTGTGTGTGTGTGTGTTTCCTGACAGGAAATGGCGCTGGACGGGAGTTAAGACGAGGAAGCTGGTGAAATTATAGGAGCATTACACTGAGAGAGAGAGAGAGAAATAGAGAGAGAGAGAAGAGCAAGATGAAAGAGAAAAAGAGTGAGAGACAAGATAGAGCAGAAAGATGGAGAGAGAGAGAGAGAGAGAGAGAGAGCAAAGAGAGAGGGAGATGAGATAAAGATGAAAGATGGAGAGACCAGAAAGAGAAGAGAAAAGAGAGAGAGAAATGTGTGCTTGCAAAGTCACAAACCCTTTAATACAACCTGGGGGCGAGCAAGGGCCAATGGATGGAGGGATGGAGAGAGAGAGAGAGAGAGAGAGAGAGAGAGAGGTCTTTGATGCAGATCCCTCCTTATACAGAAGCTACAAAAGACTAGAACCAACAGAGAGAGAGATAAACTGATAAAGTCTGAATGAACTCAGCATTGATCTGAGATTTATGGAGGATAAAGTTGGTTTACTAGACTTAAGAGGTAAAACTGGTTTTTATAAAGGATTTGTTTTGTCAGAAACCTGCAGCAGCAGCCGAGTCATGATGGAGGAACATGGAGAACTGTGTGTTAGTTAATAAAGTGTAAATCTACCAAGCAGCTTGTTGTGGATCCAGACACATGAAACACACACCTGAAACACACACCTGAAACACACACCTGAAACACACACCTGAAACTACTGAAACTTAACTGTTCACATGTAAAGCCCGATGGTCAATCCATTAAACATTTTTTAAAACATGCTAAGCTCTCTGCAGTACATCTTTAAACACTTAATCTGATTAAATCTGAAATGTAAACTGAGTAAATGTATGAATGAATGAATGGATGAATGAATGAATGAGTAAATGGGTGAATAGATGAATGAGTTAATGAATTAATGAACGAATGAACGGAGGTTTCCAGTCTTTGGATTCGTCTGCTAAATCATTTGGGTTGTGATAAAAATTCCTTCGAAAATGTAGGTCAGCTGAGAGAAACTGTCAAACCACAGGACTGAAATTGGTAGTGGATGATGTTCCACTGTGTCACTGCCAGGTACACACACACACACGCACACACACACACACACACACGCACACGGAAACACACACGTGCCAGAAGCCAAAACCACTCTCCTCAACTTCATCTGCAAGCTTCCCAGAGAATCACTTTGCATAAAACTCTATACAGCATTATGAAGATATAAACACACACACACACACACACACACACACACACACACACACACAGCATTCAGAGATGGTTCTGAGGTTTGGACCGGTGTCAGATGTCCACTCTGATTGGTTAGTGTCACGATCTCTATTCCCCTCCCGACCAATCACAGCTCTGCGTCGGCTGAAACATTATTCACATTATTCAGCGATATAAAATGAAATGTGAGTTTGTGTGACAGAACAGAGCGGGGGACGTTTTCTGAGAGGAACAGGGTTTTTCTCAGGGATTTGAGGTTTTGGTTTTGGCTTCCAGACGGACATGGATTCACTTTCTGCTGGACCGGACCATCGCATGCTAGACGACACGGTCGACTTCCTGTCTGTCTCCCGGGCCGGGCCGGGCGTACTCGATACTTTTAAGACATCGACTGAATCAAACCAGGACCGAGCAGCATCAGAACGACTCCGGTCAAGCTTTCCATCCTTTTTGTACTTCCATCTAGAGCGAGCACAGATCCTGTTCAGACCCACGCGTTCAGTTCTCTGCACTGAAGAACTGCGACACGTTAAATCACCTGATTCCTCTAACGTTACTTAAACACCACAAGATGACGTCACCCACCGTTAAAGTCCGTAGGGCAGAAGAAGAGTTGCTGTCTGCAGATCTGTTCCTGACTGTGAATGTTAAGTTTCACTTTGTTTTCACAGCAGGAGACTCTGCTGGTCTGCTGTCTGTACATCTCCAAACTACAGACAGGATGTG
>NC_136018.1:927580-952580 GCF_048128805.1 Centroberyx gerrardi | reverse complement strand
TCAGAGCTGAGGACCTCCAACATGGCCGCCAGAGGGGTGCGTTACATTAAGGACCATTAAGGTTTAGTCTTTTCTCATCTGGTCTACCTCTCATCCTCCTCCCTCCATCCTTCTCTCCATCACATCACCATAACTATAACTGACCAACAATGTGTTTTCATACTCATTCGGTGCAGTTCTCATACTTTCTAGCGTACCTGGACTTTATCAAATCCATCTACTTTCCCAGATGTCCGGACCGTAGGAGCCCCGTTTTCCAGTGACGACTGATGTTTTCCAAATGATGATTTCCTTGCGCTCTCTTCTCCACACTGAACCAGATCCGTCTGCTCCGCTGGCTCCCAGAAACCTCCCTCCTTAACTCTCATTTTATTTCTTCACAGTGTCGGTGATCTAGGAACTGAAATGCCTGTGAATGATGTTCAGCCTCCGCATCAATAAAAACCTGTTGGAACTGATCTGGACCAGACTGCAGCCTCCATCTGAACTCAGTGTGTCCCAGTCTCTCTCTCACATGTGAGGTGAGGTCAGCTGTCTACAGGAACACCAGAGGACGTGTGGCAGTTCAGGACAGATGTTTCCTTACAGGGATAATATATAGACAATATATGGAGTTTTTTCATTCTAAAATGCCACAGAATAATGATACCCTAAGTTCATGGCTCAATTTTAAAAATACAATTGATTATATAAACTAAAATGGTATTATTTTGTATGTGAAATACTTTAGCAAGCTTACAATTTCGATAATAATCCATAATGAGTTACATTAAGCAGTCATTATGTAAGAGTAGACATCTTTTAGATGGTTGATAATGACGGTAATTAGATGGTAATTTTGGCACTAAAATATTCATGTATGGCTGGAGAATAGATAGAAAACATGAAAACCTGATTTTAATCATTACAACAGACTCACACTCCAATTTAAAACATCCACCTCTTGAACTACTTTGAAATGAACTACTTTCAAACAAATTTAAAAAAATAAATGAATATTTCCCCTCTGCCTTGCCTTCAGCTTAACAAGCAGAGTTACAGTACAGGAGCATGAGCGGCATGTGAAGTCAGTAACAGACAGAACATGAAACACTGACATGTTGACCAGAGTTTCTCTATCAAAATCAGTCAAGGAGGTAAAGTGAGTTTTTCCTGTTTGTCCTCCATGTTGACATCGGGGAGGGACTGTGGATCGGCCCTGGCCCGTCAGACACAATATCTCAGATGCCACTGATCAGATTTTGACTAAACTTCGGGGAGCGATGCGTGTCACCGCTCCATTCTGACATTTCCAAAATGACACTGAGTGGCCTAAGGGGGGCGCTGCAACGTTTGTTTAATCGTCTGTACGTCTCTCGGACCGCAGATCGGATTTTCACTAAAGGGAGTGATGCGTCTCGCTGCTCCATTCAGGCAGTTTTTAAAAATTGCACTTGGCTGCATCATTCGCTGCGGACAACATGTTTACTGTTGCCTTGTTTTTCCTCCTCTGCTCCACTCTCATTGGTTCCTGCCGTCTCTGTCCTCACCAGAGGAAGACAGACTGACTTGTTCAGATTCAAACTGCAAAAATCGAACATGTCTGAAATAACCGTGAGGATTCAGCCGTTTCAGCAGGCCGGAGGTTTGAACCCAGGACAGTCTTCCTCCTCCCAGCTGTGACCTCTGACCCCTCACCTCCTCCAAACTACTGGTTACTTGTAATGTTCGGGCTGTAGGAACCGAAGCTGACCTCACTGTAAGCGGCTCAGGATGACAGCGCCAGGGAAACGACTGAAATGTAAATGCGAAACACAAAACTGACCCCAGAAAACAGACGGCGTGTCAGACGGTTTCACTGAGGAGAAACAGCTTCAGAAACAACAGCAGTCCCGTCACACGTTTCTCCACAGCCAACACACTGAGCCTCCAGCATCGAGTCATGAGCTGCTGTACAGAAGTCTGGAAACAGGGAGTCAGAGCCAAGTAGTAGTAATTGTAGGCACATCCCATATTCAGGTGCCGGGGTCGGGAAAAGTGGACAGAAGAGAAAACACAAGACCAACAACACATATCACAAATATATAAAAGAGTTTCAGCTGCAGCAGACCTTCAGCAGGTCTTCCTCTAACAGGGAAATAAAGGACTAAATACTGTTGGACTCGAGTCACATGACTTGGACTCGAGTCACAGTTTTAATTGCTTGAGCCTTGACTTGATGCATGAAGAGAAGACTTGAGACTGGACTTGACTTGGGTTCTGGTGACTTGGGACTTGACTCTGACTTGTACTTTGATGACTTGAAAAGGTTTCTAAAGTCTTGACTTGAGATCTTGTGTTTGTGTAAATGACTTAGATTGAAAGTGATGAGATTTGTTCCAGCGGACGACTGAATTTAAATTCTGTTTTCTGAATTTGTATGGAATGATTGAATTTATTGAAGTTGAAACTGATTATAGAAATCAAACTCATGATGCTCTTACCAAGTTTTTATCCTATTAAAACCATATTGCATTGAAAAGTCCTAGATATTTAGTTTTCTTTAAGATATTAAATTGATACTGGACTCTTGATTTGTTCTGACTTGACTTGCTGGTCTACATTTAGACTTGAGACTTGACATTAATGACATGGACTTGACTTGGACTTGACTTGGTAATCTACAGTTAGACTTGGGACTTGACTTGAGACTTGTGCCTCAAGACTTGAGACTGACTTGAGACTCGAGTGAAGCTGACCTGGTCACTCTCTGGTCCACTGGATGCCTGCAGTGTGAAGCAGGGTGGAGTTGTGTCTAAATCCCCAGGATCAATAAAGTTGCAGACGGAGGTGAGCAGCTGTACGACCCGTTTCACAACTCTGTCATGTTTTACTCCTCGTTATTCCCCGAGCCGCTGTAACGAGCCGCCGCTGGCAGACAACCGGCCTGACCTTTGACCTCTGAGGAGTCAGACAGGAAGCCTACCGCTGATGTGTGAACACACCCACAAGTCTGGATGATTATTAATAAAGCTGCTCAGCATCAACATGTCAAGAAACTGGATCAGACACAACGAAGACTAAACTCTCTGTTTCTGAGAATAAAGAAATGAACAGGGAGGAGAAGAGCAGAAACAAGAAGGGGGGAGAAGAAAGTAGATAAGAAGAAGAGAAGAGAGAAGGATGGAGAAGAAAGGAAAAGAAAGGAGAGATGTGAAGCATAAGAAACAAGAAGAGAAGACAGGAAAACAAGAGATAAGAAACGAGAAGAGACAGGAAAAGAGAAGAGGAAAGCAGAAAGGAGAGAAAGGAGGAATTAGAACAGAGAAGAGAAAACAAAAGCGACAAAAGAAAAGAAGAAACAGAAAAGGAGAGGAAGTGAGGGAAGAGGAAAGGCAAGAGAAGAGATGAAGGGAGGAAAATAGAAGAGGTGAATAGAAACAGGAAGAGGAGAGGAGACAAGAAGAACCAAGAAGAGGAATGAAGAGAAGAGAAACGAAGAGAAGAGACGGACCGGCCTGGTTCCAAACCTGAAACACCGCCAACCCCCAGACCAACCGGCCTGGTTCCAAACCTAAAACATCTAGATGGACCAGCCCAGTTCCAAACCTACCCCCAGCCCGGGCGGCCTGGTTCCAAACCTAAAACATCCCCACTTTCAATGGACCGGCCTGGTTCCAAACCTAAAACATCCCCCCCTCCTAGATGACACCGGCCCAGTTCCCAGACACCCCCTTTAGACAGACTGGCCTGGTTCCAAACCTAAAACAAGTCTACACCTAGGCCTGGTTCCAAACCTAAAATCCCAACCCTCTCACCCCCCACTCACATGGACCAACATGCAGACCAACATCCACAAACTGACTCTCCAGGACTCCCCAGGACTCCCCAGGACTCTCCAGGACTCCCCAGGACTCTCCAGGACTCCCCAGGACTCCCCAGGACTCTCCAGGACTCTCCAGGACTCTCCAGGACTCTCCAGGCTGGTGGGAACCTGCTGACCTGACCTGGGCCTGGTTCCAAACCTAAACAGGCCGTCAGTCTGATGGTGAAGGAGGCGGAGCAGGAAGCTCAGCAGGAGAAACTGACTGCTGACAGATCCACTGTCACAAACTAATACACTCACATTTCACATTCAGGGCTGTGCTCGCTCTATCACTCTCTCTCTCTCTCTCTCTCTCTGCCTCTCTCTCTCTCTCTCTCTCTCTCTCTGAAAACTCCTGTCTGCATTTACACTACAGCTAATTAATAAAACACATATTTACATACACACACACACACACACACAGACGCGTAATATTATACACACACATACATATACACACACTTTCTCACTCAGATAATCTTTCTTTTTGTGTTTGTCTTTCACACTTTGATACTTTCTTCCAAACACACACACATGAGAGAGAGAGAGAGAGAGAGAGAGAGAGAGAGAGAGGGAGAGAGAGAGAGAGGGAGAGAGAGAGAGAGAGAAAGAGAGGGGGAAGGGGGCGAGGGAGGAATGAAGTGGTGACATGAAAAAGGTGAAGACGACACCTCAGTCTCATCCTTCACCTCCTCCTCCTTCACTCCTCCTTACTCTCTCTCTCCCTCTCTCTTCCTTCCTTCCTTATCTCCCTTTCCTTCCCTCTCTCTCTATCCCCTCTCATCCCTCTTTTCCCGTCCTGTCCTCCCTTCCTCCCTTCCTTATTCTCTCTCTACTCTTTCCTTCCCTCTCTCCCATCCCTCATTTCCTTTCTCCTTCCTTCCTTCCATGTTCTTTCTGTTCTCTCCTGCTCTCTCATCCCTCTTTCTCTCTCTTCTTCCTTCCTTCCTTGTTCTCTTTCTGTTTTCTCCTGCTCTCTTCATGCCTCTTCACCCATCCTTCCTTCCTTCCTTCTCTTTCAGCTTTTTCTCTCTCCATCCCTCTTTCCATCTCTCCTTCCTTGCTTTCTTCCTCCCTTGTTCTCTCTCTATTCTTTCCCTTTATCTCTATCCTGTCTTTCCCTCTCTCCTTCCTTCCTTATTATCTCTCTTCCCTTCCCTCTCTCTCCATCCCTATCTCCTTCCTTCATTCCTTGCTTCCTTCTTTCCTTATACTCTGTCCTTCCCTCTCTCCATCCCCCTTTCTCCCTCTCTCCATCCCCCTATCTATTATTGCTCTCTCCCTTCCCTCCATCAATCATACCTTCTGTCTCTCTCTCTCTCTCTCCTTCCCTGTAATGAAGAGTCCCCCCCCCCCCCCCCCCCCCCCCCCCCCCCACACACACACACACACACACACACACACACTTCACAGATCTAGAACAGATAGACAGGACTTGACTTGATTTTTCCACATTTTCTTGACCTATCACTGATGCTGATGAGTTGAACTTCAAACTAGTGGCTGAAACAAACTTGATGACATGGACAAATGTGCTTACTCTCCCACATATCTCCTCTCATTATGTACTCTAAATCAGTGGTTCTCAACATGGGGTCCGGGGACCACCAGGGGTCCTTCAGTAGGTTCCAGGGGGTCCATAGCAAATTGAGGAAGTGTTAAACTTCACCATTAGGCTACTTAATTTACAAGAAGTTACAATTAGAGAATGTAGAAGAAAAGACTATTTTCGCCATAGTTTCAGTTATCTCTTTACCTACAGTACAGATAGTGAAGGAATTCTGGACAAAATCACATCTTAACAATAAAAAATATTCTCAGATTTGGGTCCGAGAGACAAAATCTCATCAAATTGAGGTCCGTGGCTCTAATGTGGACTAAATTAAGAGTCTTTGATATGAAAAAGGTTGAGAATCACTGCTCTAAATTACCTCATAACACAAAAACACCTTTAGATAATATAAAAAAAAACCAAAAGGAATGCCCACTCTATGTGTTCTAACTCTGTGATGGACGGCCACAGAAAGCTGCAGGTCACCGGGCTCTCCGGCACGACTCGGCAGGATGAACACCGAGCTGCCGGCCCGTCCAGCTGCAGACGCGACTGAAGAGACGAATCCCATCGCTCCGTCCAGAAAGAGAGACGTAGCTCTGGGAAGAGGAGTTCTCCGTCTTCTGAGGGTTTCCCCTTTCCTAACCTCCGTCAAACGCTGATGACGCGCCGCCGGGCCGGGATTCAGGAAGAGAGGGGAGGAAGGAGTGGAGCAGGAAGAGAGGAGGAGGAGGAGGTCGACCTGACCGCCCAGAGGGACGCCAGATAATCCTGACTGTCTGATAGAAGAAGAAGAACGAGGAGAAGAAGAGGAGGAGACAGACTCAGGGAGAAAGAAACATCAGCTGGGCTTCCGTCCACATAATGTTTGTGAATTATGAAACAGCAAAATTCAATTTCCCTAATACCGCAAAAACAAAAAGACACTACCTGTCCCTCAGTAGATATATTCCTCCTCCAACACTATGAAACTGTCCAGATATTCCAGCTCCACATCGTCCGATTTTCACCAAAAGTTCATAATTTCTTCCATGTCTCATCACCAACTGGTTTCACATTTTCCTGACTGGACCTGAATGTGACATGAGATCTGCCTGTTCACATTCTACACACTTTAATCATTTCATCTGATTATCTCGACACCAGCTGACCAATCAGCTCTCTGTCTGTTCAGTGTCCATCAGAGCTGCTCCTCCACCACTCCGTGTTGTTTGATTGGTCCAAAAATGGAGGGTTTGTGTCTTCTTCTGTCTGCTGATTGGCCACAAAGTCTGATGGTGTTACGTGAATCCGTTCGTACGTTATCTGCCTTTAGAAGCCACGCCCCCTTTCAATCAGTATGACAAGCTCATCAGTTCTTCCTCGCCTCATGACCAAACTTTCCACAAAGTTTCCTGCAAATCCATTCATAACTTTTGGAGAAAAGCCCCGTCCAACTCCACTGGCGGAGGTAAATACGCTACTTGAAGAGGGAAATACTTTTGTACATACAGAAATTATGCGATAAATATGCATTTGTTGAATAAATGACGTAGGCTTCACACTATTAGTTAAATTTAATTGTCCGAGAAATATCTGTGAGCTCCTAGGAACGTCTTCTCCACTGTCCCTCCCATTTATAAGGCGGCCATTGCAGGTGTTTGACCATTCCTACATTACAATACTCCCAAGTGCATTTCTTTATTTCTATCTTCATAGGAAAGCATGAAATACTGCGAACTTGTCCAATACTAATCAATTCTTGAAGGACGCGTTCCATTTTTCTCACAGTGTGTTTCCTGACAGTCAGGAAGTCTGTTCCTTCGCTTCACTCCACCTGATGGAAACACAACTACTTTGCATTTTTAATTTTTTGCGACATTTCAAAAGTTTGTGTAAAATGCACTCGACAGTTGGATGGAAACGCAGCTAAGTGACAGTTTCAAATCGCTGAAATAAAATATTGTTACAGGGTTATAGACGAGTTCAGAAATCTACTTTCTCCGTCTCTCAGTCTGTCTCTCCCTGATCTTTCTTATATCATTACTGGGATTTAAAAAAAAAAAACATCTCTCTTTCCAAAGCACACACAAATACACATGATCTTCTTCATAGACAGTTAAAAAGACGAATAAATCCATCGCTCCGTTCAGCAGATAATAAGAGCTATTAGTCACTGGAGACGGCAGCGGGCCGGAGCGGCGCTGCCTCTAATTGAGTTTCAAGAGTCTTCACGGATGGAAAGAAAGACGAATGCGTCGGTGCTATCATTCTTTCAGCAGATAGAGAGAGAGAGGCGGCGGCCACAGGAGGGAAGCCAGCCACTGGAAGCGCGGCGCGTCCGTCTGAGCTTCAGCACAAAAACACCGAGAGACAAACGAGAGGGGATTCCTTCCAAAACGCGCTCGTCATCCGCGTCCGGCGACACATCTGCAGCGCCGACGCACAGCTGGACCGAGGTCGCCGTGCGTGAACCCACAGATGAGGGGTGAAGAGTCAGGGTGAATGTCGAATTTCTCACTGTAACACACCTTTTATTTCCTTAGTATTAATTAGATACTGGTAGAACGCAGAAGTTGCAGACGCACACCCATAAAACACTTTAGGCGAGGTGCAAACTTTCGGAAAAACGCATTAAATGGAAAAAAAATGTCACAAATTTCATTAAAATATGGGATGATATGGCATGATAGAGTGTGCAACTTCTCACACCTTTTTTTCTTATTAATTAGATACTGCTCAATAAAGAGCTGACATGATTTCTAGAAACTGATTTTCTCAAGAGCTTCTCAACGTTACCTGATGTTCATCGCTCATTATTTCAGAAATACAGATGATTACAGTCTGTCACTATTTTGTCTTCAGTTTCAGTGAATTTGCCACAAAACGCCACGAACACATGCTCCTTTAAAGTTTCATCAGGCAGTTGGATCAAAATGCTCTTTGTTGATTCAATAATGAATAATTTATTGGCCACTGTGTAATACACCACTTTGAAGCTCTGAATGCAATGATCAATAATCTTTGAGAACAATAAAACCTCTCTCTGTCACAAAGTGCCTGTTTTTCCATGTCAGGTCAGATTTTATTTCCTAAGCAGCAGTCATTTTGTTGGGTAGGCATCTGTGATTTTTATTCCAATTGATGGATAACTCATTTAGGAATAGACTGATCCGTCACATCCGTCACTTCGTACGTCGGGTCCAGTTAATCTGTAGATCATTTCTAACAAACAGGACACAAAAACAGATCAAAACAGAGACGGATCGAGTCCATCGGCGACTCCAGAGCCAGGCAGAGAGCTTTAACGTGTTCTCTCATCACTTTTCATCTCCGTCTGACGCTCTTTGTCAGTTCCATTACAATAAAATATCAGAAAAAAATCAGTCGGCCAAACGACACCCGCACTAAAGTTATGAGGCGCTCTCCCTGCTGCCTCAGCTTTCCCTCTGATAACAGATTGATAAATCGCTTGACAGACAAAGACGATTTATCCGGCGGAGATATGCGTCTCGGAACAGAAGAGGCTGCATTGTTGCGTTCTTGCAAACCACCAAAAAAACAAAAACCATCCAAAGGGAGCAAGAGGCTTTGCTGCCGTGGTTTTTTACTCCAAACCACCCAAACTGGCGCTCTGCTGCTGACAGCCTGCTGACGGCTAAGTGGCTGTTTGGACGTGAGTTTGGTGAACCGAGGAAACCGAACAAAGACGAGGCTCGAACTCCACGAACCGTGAGACGCCTCCGATCTGTCCACACTCCTTCAGTCTCTCCTCTTCATACCTCCCACCTCCCAACCATCCCTCCATCCCTCCACCTATCCATACATCCATCTCTGTACATATAATCCTCTAGTATAGCTGGCCGGCTTGGCTATCTACAGGATACTGGAGAAGAAAGGGTTGGGTCTCCCTGAACTAGAGGCAGGAACCAAGACAATCCAGTCAGAAACGACCATTTCTTTTAGCCGAGGACTTCAGTTACCTGCTTTCCTTTAAAAAGTACCTCATACCGTCATTTAGTTTCATTTTGCCCTGTCAATCATTTAGTCAATCAAGGACTTAAGTTCCCTCCTATCCTTTAAAAAGTACCATCATTTAGTTTCATTTTGTCCCATCAATCATTTAGTCAATCAAGGACTTAAGTTCCCTCCTATCCTTTACATTATATTACGTCATTACGACGCTTTTGTCCAAAGTGATTTACAATAAGTCCTTTAAAAAGTAGCGTCATTTACTTTTATTTTGTGCTGTCAATCAAGGATTTAAATGATGGTACCTTGTATCCTTTAAAAAGTACCATCATTTGTTTGATTTTATGTGCTATCAATCATTTTGTAACCTGAAGTTCTCTAAAATCTGGAGGATCCAGTCTGAAAAAGTGTCATCATGTCAACCGAGGGTTTAAGTTACCTGCTTTCCTTTAGAAGTACTTTAATCCTATCAATCAGACTATACGTCACTTTTTTTCTTATATATTTCATTCTGGAATGAACCTCTGTACTCCGTCCTCTCCACACCTCCACAGCCATCCAGTTAGAAATATATTTCCCCGGAGCGAGGTGTAGCTGTCAGGTTCAGGTCCTCCTGACCTGGAGGAAGCTGCCGTCTGTCAACACGTCTTCACTTCCAACATGCTGTCTGTCCATTTGTGGAAAAAAAAAAACCATCACCTGAAGTCCATCCTTCAGTATCTCTAAAATCTAGAGGATCTTCTGCTCTGTGAAAGTGTAATTTCTGTCATCCAAGGCATTCAGTTGTCTCCTTTAAAGAGTACCATGCTTGAAATTTGGAATTCATTGCAGTAAAACAGCAGCAGTATAACATTAGATTAACTGAGGCCTCTTCTTTTTCCCTTTTGTGATTTATTTTTTCAATTGTCGTCTTTCAATTTTTTTCATGAGTTTGTTTGTTGATTGTTGTTTGAGGATTGACTGTTATGTACTGTTTTTAATGTTTAATGGACTCTTGGAAGATTAGACTTAGGGCTAAAAGAGATCCAAATAAAGAAAGTTCATCATTCAGAATATTTAAAATCTAGAGGATCCAGTCTGTAAAAGTGCCTCATTCAGTCAACCAAGGATTTAAACTGTCTTCTATCCTTTAAAAGGTTCTATAATGCTATCAGTCCTTAAGAGCATGTGTCAGAGGTGTGACCAAGTTGCTCAAGTCCCAAGTCAGTCTCAAGTCTTGAGGCACAAGTCTCAAGTCAAGTCCCAAGAATAAATGTAGATTACCAAGTCAGGTTCAAGTCATTAATGTCAAGTCTCAAGTCTAAATGTAGAACAGCAAGTCAAGTCAGAACAAATCAAGAGTCCAGTATCAATTTAATATCTTAAAGAAAACTAAATATCTAGGACTTTTCAATGCAATATGGTTTTAATAGGATAAAAACTTGGTAAGAGCATCATGAGTTTGATTTCTATAATCAGTTTCAACTTCAATAAATTCAATCATTCCATACAAATTCAGAAAACAGAATTTAAATTCAGTCGTCCGCTGGAACAAATCTCATCACTTTCAATCTAAGTCATTTACACAAACACAAGATCTCAAGTCAAGACTTTAGAAACCTTTTCAAGTCATCAAAGTACAAGTCAGAGTCAAGTCCCAAGTCACCAGAACCCAAGTCAAGTCAAGTCTCAAGTCTTCTCTTCATGCATCAAGTCAAGTCTCAAGCAACTAAAACTGTGACTCGAGTCCAAGTCATGTGACTCAAGTCCCCACCTCTGGTATGTGTCTTTTTTCTTTTTATATTTTAGAATTTCTGGACCTCCTCCTTTCCATACTTCCCATCCATCTATCCAGTCTAGAAATATTCCCTAGAACTACATACAGCAGTCAGGCTGGCTTGGCTATAAGAAGCAGCTGGATCCCTCAGGATTTGGTCTTCATTAACTTGGAAGAAGCTTGTCCAGTATCTCTCCACACTCCTTCAGTCTCTCCTCTCTCTGTCTCCCACCCACTCATCCGTCCGTCCGTCCGTCCACCCAGGACAGACGGATTATTCCCCAGAATGTGTCTGGAGGTTAGCTTGACTCTTCAGGACTCGATAAGCCGCCTCACCGAACCCCGACCTTTCCATAGCCCTGATCCATCGCTCCATCTGTCCCACAGAGACAGAAATACCTTCACGCGTGATAAATATTGACAAATTCTGACGTTAAAGCGCTGTCTTTTGTCATTTTATCGCCTCGCTGTGTCTATCTGGCTGCCTGGAGGCTGGCCCGGCTGTCTGGGGGAAACTGAACAAGAGAAGGCTGGGTCTTCATGACCTTAGAGGAATCTTTCTGTCCGTCCACACAGCTTCAGCCCCTGCTCTCCAAACCTCCCATCCACCCATCCATCCATCCGTCTATCCAGCCGGTACAGAAGGATTATTCCCCAGAATGAGACTGGAGGCCGACTTGGCTCCGGGAGACACGGTTACGACCTGGGAGTGGGAGCATGCTAGCAGAATGACGTCTTCTGCAGCATCATTTTTATGGCATTTCTAATTTATTTGACAGTAGCAAAATAATAATAATAAATTTGATTTCCCAGATAGCAGCTGAGTGCTGGCCCAGTGTTGGCCCGCACACCGGCCCACACACCGCTGTGGAATGACAGCGATGAACCCGTCCGAACCTGGCTGCCTGACAGCCACAACTCAACCTGGGAGAAACCACTTGGATCACATTTGGCCCAGAATCAAAACGCCGTGACAAACCTTAAAAGTGGCCGGCTAAACTTGGGACACTTTTGGCCCTGAATCAAAATGTTGCACAAACCATATCCTGATACATACAACCCTCTCACAACCATATACGTACATATATGTAAACATACATAACACACACAACATATCCACAAGTCCGAAGATAATCTCATCACCCAAATCTTTAAAACCCCTCAGAACAGGTTCATGTTGTGTCCCAACCCCATATTTACATCTCATACTCACAATCCATCGTCTTGTCATCAAGCATGTTCATGGCATTCTTGTTTTTGTTTCTGTCTTGTATGTGTTTGTTTCATTTCATCTTTGACTTTCTTGTCTGTACCGTTATCTGTTGCACAAACCTTAAATGTGTCCGGTTACACTTGGTTGCCATTTGCAATAACTGACCCTTAAGTGCCTGAACTCAGCCATATTTGCCCCAGAATCGTCTGCTGTCTGTTCTGTAGAGCACATTTCAAAACCAAGATACAACCAAGTGCTTTAAAGATAAAATAAAAGGCAATTTTCAACAGTGAAAATGGAAAGTATGAATTAAAAACTCTGAGGTTCTTGTAGCTCAATGGCGGGGGCAAGGCACTAAGATTGCCAAGGTTGGGGGTTCAATTCCCTGTTAAAGTCAATAAGTACAGCAAGGTAGTACCACTGCTAGGGTTAGGGGTTCAATTCCCTTTGTAGTTTAATGTGTAGAGCAAGGCACTAACATTGTCAATCAGTACACCAACGCACTAAGATTGCCAAAGTTAGGGGTTCAATTCTCTGTTTCACTCAATACGTACAGCAAGGCACTAACACTACCAGGGTTAGGGGTTAAATTCCCTGTTAATCTCAATATGTAGAGCATGGCACTAAGATTGGCAGGATTGGGGGGGTTTCAGCATGCGGTGCGCCTGATTTATCTTATCTCTCATGTTAGGTATCCACTTCAGAGGCTGTTTAGGTTTCAGCTGAGATAAATCAAGCGCACCTCCAGCAGTCAGAATATTAAAGCCATATTTAGCTGGATATTTTCTCCAGGTCCTGGCGGCTGCCCAGAGGACATGACAGATACATGGACAGACCGCTTAGAGTCGTAAAAACAAGGTCGAGGTACAGGCGAACCCCGGGAGAGAGAGAGAGAGAGAGAGAGAGAGAGAGAGAGAGGAAGGGTGAAACAGAGAAAAAGTGAACAACAAGAAGGGGGGCAGAGAGAGAAAATCCCCCCAAAAAAGTGTGAATGACAATGTGCGAACTAGAGAAATGGTAAAATATATGAGAGCAAGTAAGACATATGAGAAAGAGACAGATGTAGAGACAGAGAGAGAGAGAGAGACAGGTAGAGAGAGAGACAGAGATAGAGAGCACATGGAGAGAGAAGTAGAAAAAAGATGATAAAAGGTGTAAGAAAGAGTTAGAGAAAGACAGACAAAAAGCAGCAGGAGCAGGAAGCAAGAGAGAGTGAGACACAAAGAAACAGTGAGACAGGTGGAGAGAATGAGACAGCAAGAGAGAGAGAGAGAAAGTTAAGAGGAAGAGAGAGAAGGAGGCAGGATAGAGAGAGAGATAAAAAGAGAGATAGAGGGAGAGACAGAAAACAAACAGCAAGACAACGAGACAGAGAAAGAGTGAGAGAGAGAAACGGGATAGAGAGACAGAAACAGCGAGATAGAGAAAGAAATACAGCGAGACAGAAGAGAGAGAGAGAGAGAGAAACTGTGAGACAGGACAGAGAGTGAGACAGGCAGAAACAGCAAGACAGAAGAGAGAGAGAGAGAGAGAGAGAGAGACAGAGAGATGACAAAACAGAAAGAGACAACAGAGACATTAACAGCAAGACAGAAGAAACAGAGAGAGGAAAAACACAGAGACAGACAGACAGAAACAGCCAACCAGGATACAGAGAGAGAGAGAGACAGACAGTCAGAGAGAGAGAGCGAGACAGAGAGAGAGACAGACAGTCAGAGAGAGAGAGACAGAGAGAGAGACAGACAGTCAGAGAGAGAGAGAGACAGAGAGAGAGACAGACAGTCAGAGACAGAGAGAGACAGTCAGAGACAGAGAGAGACAGACAGTCAGAGAGAGAGAGACAGTCAGAGAGAGAGAGACAGTCAGAGACAGAGAGAGACAGACAGTCAGAGAGAGAGAGACAGTCAGAGAGAGAGAGACAGTCAGAGAGAGAGAGAGAGAGAAAGAGAGAGACAGTCAGAGAGAGAGAGAGAGAGAGAGACAGACAGTCAGAGAGAGAGAGAGAGAGAGAGAGAGAGACAGTCAGAGAGAGAGAGAGACAGAGAGAGAGACAGACAGTCAGAGAGAGAGAGACAGAGAGAGAGACAGTCAGAGACAGAGAGAGACAGACAGTCAGAGAGAGAGAGACAGTCAGAGAGAGAGAGAGAGAGAGAGAAAGAGAGAGAGAGACAGAGAGAGAGAGAGACAGTCAGAGAGAGAGAGAGAGAGACAGACAGTCAGAGAGAGAGAGACAGAGAGAGAGAGAGACAGTCAGAGAGAGAGAGAGAGAGACAGACAGTCAGAGAGAGAGAGAGAGAGAGAGAGACAGTCAGAGAGAGAGAGAGAGACAGAGAGAGAGACAGACAGTCAGAGAGAGACAGACAGTCAGAGAGAGAGAGACAGTCAGAGAGAGAGAGAGAGAGAAAGAGAGAGAGAGACAGTCAGAGAGAGAGAGACAGAGAGAGAGAGAGAGACAGTCAGAGAGAGAGAGACAGAGAGAGAGAGAGAGAGAGAGAGAATAGTGAACAGAGAGAAAGCAGTGCTGGTGTTTTTCCAGACTGAGGAACTGTCTGAGCAGCAGCTGACCTCCAGCCTGCTCTGCAGCTGTTAGCATCAGCAGGATCACCGCTGCTTAGCTAGCAGCTAGGTGGCTAGCAGCTAGGTGGCTAGCAGCTAGGTGGCTAACAGCTAGGTGGCTAGCACGACTTCCCATACACACCAGAGGAAACACTCTTCCATCAACTGAACAAAGCAACAGATCGTGCTGAAAATCATCTCCTGCACCACAGTTACTTCAGCAATTACAGACGAACACGGTTTGTAACATTTGAGGGAAAAGGCTTCGGTACAAGTTTGTGTACTTATATGTGCAGTTACAGAACTACATTTCCCATGAAGCCTCTCTTCACCATGACAAGTGTACCAAAATTATTGCGGCTATTTTCTGTTGGGTGTCAGTATTCACTAGGCCAAAACTGTCACTAGCTATAAAATGTTCATGGTGCATTAGCTAGTAGGTTTACTAGCTAGCTAGCTAGCTAAGTGAAGTCTTGCTTTATTCAGTGACTGTTAGCAAGATGTTAGCTTTGCGCTACATATTTGGAACATTCCAAACCAGGAAGGCGTGCTTGTTCAAATCGAAGGGATGCTGGGTAATGTAGTGTGGTAAACAAATACATTTAATCGTACATTTTATCGATTGCATTCCACCAAACTTACGCCGAGGAATAAATATCACTCCGGCCTGCAACAGATTTCAGAATGGAAACTGTACGGTTCGTAGTTAACTATCATCAGCTTTCAATTAAAATGTTATTAAAATGTTATTGTAGAGACATTAGTATAATTACGGTAAACATCTTCCATAGTTTCTCCACCTGGTGGATCTGGAGGGAAATCTGCTGGATCGCTTTACGGCACAAAACAGGAAGAGGTTCTGTTCTTCCAGAGCAAACGGATTGTTCTGTTTCCTTTACTTTACTACTTTATTTTTTTTTATATTTCTCATTAAAAGTGCTATAAACATACAGTTTCAGAATACTATTATCTATCTATCTATCTATCTATCTATAATTTTTTACAGCACTTCCATCTCCATATTCCACCCAGTGTAATAAGGAGTTTGTTTCCTTATCTTAGAAAAAAAAGATAATATAAAGACTGCGAGGTTCAACCCTGTGAGCTTGTGGAAACGGGACGGTCTCTGTCCCGTCCTGCCTGCACTCAGACTGGCTCAGAGTCAGGAAACTTGACACATAAAGGAGCATGGAAAACACCAAAATGAAAGGTTTAAAGAGGAAAGCAGACATATGTAAAATCAAACACATTAATTCAACTCTCTTCAGTATAATTCTCTATGATTTACTGTATATGAAACACAATATTTTATGTGGTTGCGTCTGTTTACTGCCCATGAATCAATGCTAATGAATGCATGCCGAGGGAAACACTGAGACAACAATTATTTCAAAGCTTTTTAAGTGCAACCAACAGGGTAAACTGTGTATGAAACATAATATTTTGTGTTTTGTCTGTATTTCAGCATAAAGAGTGGAATATTTTTGTGTTTGCTGCAGCCACAGTGAGGGTGGTATTTACTGCCAAACAGTGATGCAAGCTATTATGGGAAAAAAAAACAGAGCGGCATCTGCTTTTTCCAGATGAGATGCCGTTGAGCAAGGCATCGAACCCCCCGGCCTCCCCCTGTGTTGTGAGTGAGGAGCGGGGTGGAGCTGGAAAATGTTCTCTGGGCACATGGAGGTTAAGAGAAAAGCCATCATGCGGTTTATGGAAGAGGATCTGATGTCTGGTCCGCACGCCAGCGCAGAACGCAGACCCGGCCCGAGGTTTGGGTTTCAGGACCGGGAGAGGAACGTCGCTTCGCCCGGCCAAAGCGCCCGAGGTGTTTAAAAAACCGATACGAGCGTCTGTTTAAAAAGAAATCTGGGCCGAGCGTTTGCATGACTTATCTTCAGCGGAACCAACATGACCCGTCGTGTTCGTGGTTCACAGGCTGCCTGAGGCTGAAGTCACTCATTTACTCACGTTACTGTAACTGAGTACATTATTTGTGTACTTGTGTATTTTTCTTGAGTATTTTATAAAGTCAGTAATTTGACTTTTACTTAAGTACATTTAGTGTAAGTAGTAGCAGTAGTAGTTTAGTAGAATTTACAGTAAAGAATACCTGCACAGCTTTTATACAGTGGATATAACAATGGATGCTTACTGTCTGCACAGCTTTCTTCACAGTTGTGAACATTAAAACAAACATAAATACTTGTAAACATGTCATCAAAAATCGGACCAAGTTTCATCAAAATCAGACCAAGTTTTAAAATCAAATGAAATTTCATCAAAAATCGAACCACGTTTCAACAAACTCGGTGAAACTTTCATCAAAATTGGACAACGTTTCAAAATTGGACCAAATTTCATAAAAATGGGATTTAGAAACTACCCACAATTCTGCAGATAATTCAACAACCACAAGTAGCATGTAAATGATTTAAAGGAATTGTCATGTAAACATCAATAGAGTAAAGCCTTACTCTGATTATTGGCCATAATCACATTATTACATGTGATGTGATTATATGTGTGTATTATACTGTATATGTGAATGTAAACGTAGTCAGTGTGATTTAGTTTCATTAACAACAGTTCTGCCTGGTAAAAACAAAATGAAGGAGAAGTGAACACACCTGGATGAAGGGATGTGTGTGTGTGTGTGTGTGTGTGTGTGGTATGCTGTGGAAACCGTACACACACACACACAGCAGTCAGCCACTACAAAGCAAGGGTTGAGGGTCGATGTGGGAGAAACCACAGTGTGTGTGTGTGTGTGTGTGTGTGTGTGTACTGTATGCAGACTGGAGAATGTCTCCAACGTAGAAAACTTAGTTGAAAACAAGTTGTTAGAGCAGGCTTATAGAGGCAGATGGGCTGGTCTGACACACACACACACACACACACACACACACACACACATTGAGTCATAGCATTTATATGACAGCGCAGTGCCAGGTGGTGATGAAAGCTGTTGTCCTCAAAACACACACACACACACACACATTAAAATAATTTCTTCAAGGCCACATCAATGCAGGAACATTCAGGGACAAAATGAACAGTGGAGACGTAATCTGAGGTGAAGAGCATCACGTTTGTTCTCGTATGTCAAGTCAGTGTCTCTCCACATCAAGACTACATTTCCCATCAGCCCTGTTGCTGCCTTAATTATATTAATATCTCTGTGGTTTATTGATGGTGAAATGAAACAGATCGGTTAATAAGCCTTTGTAACTCAAACTGCATCTGATTCATTTTAAATGTAGAACCACAGTGGAAATAACGTTTCTGACTTTACTGATATTAACATGATTGCTCAGTGTTTCCTGTTGATATCAGTAAAGTGATATCAGTCCTTTTTTCCTCCACATATTTTACAGTGTCAGAACAGCGATGACTGTGCAGTATTGAACACTTTAATCGATCTTATTTATATTCATTATTGCATTTGAAGGATGTTTATTTATGGAGTTTAAGTTTATTTTTGCTCAGTTTTCCGATAGTGTTGGACCAGGACTGACTGAACAGTATTTAACATCTATCTTATTTATTTCCACTTGCTAGATAGAAACATAAGAGAGGCTGTCGTGCGAGTTAACACTTTGTTGTAAAACACACACACACACACACACACACACACACACACACACACACACACACACACACACGTCAGACAGATGAAGTGTTGGTTGACCACAAGAGACCGGTGATGAAAACAAATGGGGCTCGCTGAGAGAGGGGGGCGGGGCTGAGGCCAGGAGGCTACAGGATCTGATTGGCTGTGGGACGAGGCGACCGACCGATACCGACATCTGATTGGACGAAGGCAGATTCGGCATAACTGGCTGGTGAGCAAGTCCGCTAATCAAGGTGTTTGTTTTTATTTGAAAGAGAGGAAGAGAGAGAGAGAGAGAGAGAGGAAGGAAGAGAGAAATAATGATAGAGAGAAAGAGAGAGAAAGATAAAGAGGCATAAGAGAGGGGGTGGGAGAGAGTGATGAAGAGAAAGAGAGAGAGTAGAAAAAGAGCGAAGGGAGGACAGGACAGATAGAGACAAGAGATAAAGATAGAAACAAAGAGAGAGAGAGACAGAAAAAGACAGAGAGAAGTAGAAAGCGACGGAGACAGAGAAAGAGAGAGAGAGAGAGAGGTGAGGATAGAAAAAGAGAGTGAGAAGGAAAGGAGATAGAGATAAGAGAGAAAAAAGAGACAGAAAGACAGAAAGAGTCAGAAAGAGAGAAGTAGAGAGCGATAGAGAGAAAGATAAAGAGATAGAGAGAGAAAGAGTGAGAGAGAGAGAGAGCGACCGGAAAAAGAAACAGGTAATGAAATATACAGAGATAGAGAAAAAGAGAGAAATACAGTAGAAAGACAGAGAGAGAGAGAGAGAGAGGGAGAGGGAGAGAGGGAGAGAGAGAGAGAGAGAGAGGGAGAGAGAGAGAGACTTGCCATGTGATTCGTGCGTGTTTTGTTTACTTCAGCCTGCACACTCTCACACACACACACACACACTCATACACACACTGTCCATATGTCCTGTTGCTTTGTTCTCAATGCTAACACACACACACACACACACACACACACACACACACACACACACACACACACACAGGCAGTAATCAGGCCATGCGGCCGGCCCTCAGCAGTGTTATTGTAACATGGAGAGTTGTGTAATCTTCCACAGTGACTAATGTGTTTTTATTCCGTATGGAGGGACAGGTTGATGATCACCAATTACACTCCAAACCAGCGAAACAGCTTCATAACACGCAGTAAACCCAACACACATTTACACTGACAAATGGCAACGGTGCTATAAGCCACAGTTCATCTAAGGTTCCCACAGACTGTGTTTTAGCCAGGGGACAGACTGTGTGCTGTCTACAGACTGTGTTTTAGCTAGAGGACAGTCTGTGTGCTGTCTACAGACTGTGTTTTAGCCAGGGGACAGACTGTGTGTAGTCTACAGACTGTGTTTTAGCTAGAGGACAGTCTGTGTGCTGTCTACAGACTGTGTTTTAGCCAGGGGACAGACTGTGTGTAGTCTACAGACTGTGTTTTAGCCAGGGGACAGACTGTGTGTAGTCTACAGACTGTGTTTTAGCCAGGGGACAGACTGTGTGCTGTCTACAGACTGTGTTTTAGCCAGGGGACAGACTGTGTGCTGTCTACAGACTGTGTTTTAGCTAGAGGACAGTCTGTGTGTAGTCTACAGACTGTGTTTTAGCTAGAGGACAGTCTGTGTGTAGCCTACAGACTGTGTGTAGTCAGAGGACAGTGTGTGTGTAGTCAGAGGACAGTGTGTGTGTAGTCAGAGGACAGTGTGTGTGTGTGTGTGTGTGTGTGCAGTCTACAGACAGTGTTTTAGCCAGGGGACAGACTGTGTGTAGTCAGATGACAGTGTGTGTGTGTGTGTGTAGTCTACAGACTGTGTGTAGTCAGATGACAGTGTGTGTGTGTGTGTGTGTAGTCTACAGACTGTGTTTTATCTAGAGGACAGACTGTGTGTAGTCAGAGGACAGTATGTGTGTGTAGTCTACAGACTGTGTTTAGCCAGGGGACAGTGTGTTTTAGCCATAGGACAGTCCGTGTTCAGTCTCTGTGTGTGTGTGTGTGTGTGTGTGTGTGTGTGTGTGTGTGTGGGCACAGCCGCTGGCTGACTGACCTGCGGGTCCGAGAAGACTTCCTGGATGCTGTTGATTGGTCCGACAGGAACACCTGACCCCTCGAACCTCCTCAGCCAATCAGCTGTCTTCTCCTCCAGGAACCTGAGCGAACAGAGAGAGAGAAGAAGAGAGAGAGAGACAGGAAGGAGAGAGAAGAGAAGAGAAGAGAAGAGAAGAGAAGAGAAGAGAAGAGAAGAGAAGAGAAGAGAAGAGAAGAAGTAAAACCAATATCAATGTACTGTTATCAGTTTAGCTATACCATTGTTTTCACATATCTTAGTTTTGCACTCATAATGCATATTTCCCTTATTATAACTATTAGTCAGATGTCCTGGAGGTTAGGGAGCCGGTCCTGTAACTGAAAGGTCACAGGTTCAATCCCTGCAACCGGCAACCTGGCTGCTGTCACTGTGTCACAGTGAACCTGACATAGTTGCTGAAACAGGAAGCTGAAGTTGACGGCGTTCCCATCATCCCTCTGGTTCCTTCCCCCCGTCAGTGTGTGGAGGTTCATTCATATCAGCAATCTAAAAGCACATGGCTTTGATTTTGAAATGTCCACACATCTCAAAAATCCATCCAGTATTATTTACATGAACGACAAAATTAGTTACCGAACTACACTACCCAGCATGCTTTTAGCTAGCTGGAACGTTCCATCTCCTGCAGAGGGAACAAGCTCCGGTAGCTAGCTAGCTAGCTGCAGCGTCACAGCTCAGATCCTCATGAGGCTGAATGAGACTTTACTGAATCCAGACTGAATCTGAACCGGTGAAAACCTGCTGAGACGGTCTGCTGCTGCCGGAGGTGAGGCGAGTTCATTTCAGGCAGAGGTGGGGACTCGAGTCACATGACTTGGACTCAAGTCAGACTCGAGTCCCAGTTTTAATAGCTTCAGACTGGACTTGCTGCATGAAGAGAAGACTTGAGACTGGACTTGACTTGGGTTCTGGTGACTTGGGACTTGACTCTGACTTGTACTTTGATGACTTGAAAAGGTTTCTAAAGTCTTGACTTGAGATCTTGTGTTTGTGTAAATGACTTAGATTGAAAGTGATGAGATTTGTTCCAGCGGACGACTGAATTTAAATTCTGTTTTCTGAATTTGTATGGAATGATTGAATTTATTGAAGTTGAAACTGATTATAGAAATCAAACTCATGATGCTCTTACCAAGTTTTTATCCTATTAAAACCATATTGCATTGAAAAGTCCTAGATATTTAGTTTTCTTTAAGATATTAAATTGATACTGGACTCTTGATTTGTTCTAACTTGACTTGCTGTTCTACATTTAGACTTGAGACTTGACATTAATGACATGGACTTGACTTGGACTTGACTTGGTATTCTACATTTAGACTTGAGACTTGAGTTGAGTCTTGTGCCTCAAGACTTGAGACTGACTTGGGACTCGAACAAAGTTGACTTGGTCACACCTCTGCTTTCAGACACTGACTGTAAATGTATGTTTTGTTGTAAGCAGTAATGACAGTAATAAATATTTGCTAAAAAGTATTAGTAATAATTCACTTTCTGTCTTTCTGCAATGCTCACAAAGTTCACACACACACACACACACACACACACACACACACACACACACACACACGGAGGCCGGTTTCTGAAGGCATGCAGACTGAGAGACGTCGGGTCAGAGGTGCCTCCTCATCTCCATTTTGTTCAGACAGAGAAACTATTCACACACACACACACACACACACACTGTTGCCAAGTAGAAACTGCTGTGTACATATCTATATAGGTGTGTATCTTAGTGTGTGTGTGTGTATTAACATTGCTGATTCCTTCCTTGCGTGACAAACCTCCATTCCACCTGTTGGTTTGGAGGGAAGGAGGGAGGAGGAGGAGGAGGAGGGGGAGGAGGGGGAGGAGGGGGGGAGGAGGAGGAGGAGGAGGAGGAGGAGGGGGAGGAGGGGGAGGAGGGGGGGAGGAGGAGGAGGAGGAGGAAGGGGGGGAGGAGGAGGAGGAGGAGGAGGAGGAGGAAGGGGGGGAGGAGGAGGAGGAGGAGGAGGAGGGGGAGGAGGAGGAGGAGCAGGAGGAGGAGGAGGAGGAGGGATGAAAGAGACAGAGTGAGTCTCTGTGGGGAAGCAGCAGCAGCCTCAGGTGACAAACACATCAGCTCTCATTTAGAAAAGGTTCAAACACACTAAATATTTGTCTGAGAGCAGCAGCCAACATGGAGACTGCTGCTGAGAGGAAGCTGAGCGGTCTCACTGACACAGAATCAACCTGCAGAAGTACAGCAGCGTTTAGAATAAACATCTGTTACAATGACCTAATAAGTTTGATAAAAATTGATAAAAAGGGCTTTCTGGCGGCCATGTTGGAGGTCCTCAGCTCTGTGAACAGCTGACTGTGTTTCTGTCGTCTCAACAGAATTGAACAGACGGTTAATTTCTGTCTGTTTCTGACTGAACTGATCATTTCATCACTGATCCATCTGATTGATTTAGTGTTTAGATAATGTCAGCTTGTTAGCTAGCTAACCATAGCATCTGGTCAGCTAACATCACCGTCTTGTTGTTAACACATCTGATTAGCACACTAGCTAACGTAGCTAGTAGCGGCTAGCGTTAGCGTGTTCACATTAACATCAGTGTGTTTGCCGGCTAGTTAGCTAGCTAACAGTTTGTTCAGGTTAACTGAGCTGACTCTTCTCAAGCTACAACTCAGAGTGTTTTGGAGTAGAGACTAGGGCTAAAGACAAGACAGTTTACTGTGTCACAGTAACCAAATCCACCTTATCACACTATTCACTTTTACTGAGAACGTTACTGAATGGATCTACAGCCACACCACAACAAGCTGACTCAGCTGCTCTCTGCTTCTAGCTGCTTGGTAGATTTACACTTTACTAACAGACACCTGACGACAGACGGTCTGTTAACCAGCGGTCGACCTGCTGACCCAACATCAATAAATATGCAGAGAAATCTGCTTCAGGTCCAGAGGTGTTCCTCTTCTATAACTCCTTAACCTTCATATTAATGCCAGCTGTCCCTCCTTCCCTCCTTCCTTTCTTTCTTTTCTCTCTCCCTCCCTCCATCCATTCATCCGTCCTTTCTTCTCTCTCTCCTTCCTTCCTTCCTTCTCCACCACATATTAATGCCAGGTGGAGTTGATTCCCCCCAAAACTGAATGGAAATGCAGTTCTGTAGTCGTGACCTTCATACTTCTCTTCGCTCCTCTCCTCCCTTCCTCTCTATCCTCCTCCTTCCTTCCCTCTCTCCTCCCTCCTTCCCCAACTTTGTTTGTCTCTCCTCCATCCTACACTCCCTTCCTCTCTATCTCTCTCTCTTCATCCCTCTTTCCCTCCCTCCCCCTCTCTCTCTCCTTCCTATCCTCCCTTCCCAACTTCTTCCTTCGCTTCCTCTGTCCTCTCTTTCCTACCTCCTTCCATAATTTCCTCTCGCACGTCCTGTCTCTCTTCCTCTCTCTCTCTTCCTCCCTACTTCTTTCCCTCCCTCCCTCCCTCTTTCTCTCCTCCCTCCTAGACTCCTTTCCTCTCTCCCTCTCTCTCTCTTCCTTCCATCTCTCCTCCCTCCTCTCTCTCGTTCCCTCAGTTCCTCTCTCACCTTCCTCTCTCTCTCCTCCAGTAGTGTAACATTAGGTAACTTCCCTCTGACCCGGTGTGTGTGTGTGTGTGTGTGTGTGTGTGTGTGTGTGTGTGTGTGTACCTCTGGGACAGTGTGTGCAGCAGTTGTTTGCGGTTCTGGACTCTCAGCTTGTTAGTTTTGTATTTGGGTTCTTCTGTCAGCTGCTTCAGATCCAAAACCTGCAAACAACAAAACAACAAAACAACAAAACAATAAAACAACTTTCAATATTCCAGAAAATCCTCTCACACTGTTTTCTAAAGCCTGATCTCATATCAAATTCCTAGTTGTAGTTACAGAAAGTGATGTGAGGTTCATGAGCCGTGGTTTCTGGAGCCGCCATGCAAAAGGAAAAACATAGATAGTTATATTTTTCCATTAGGCAGATTCTCGACGTGTCGTGATGCATATTTTTTGGATAAATTCAAATTCTCTTTTGGATTTTGTTAATTAGCTCCCATTGCAGCTCATCAGGTTAGATCTATAAAATGTAGAGACTATATACCAGGTTATAGAGTTGTGTCATGATAAAACATATTATCCATTTTGTCTTTTATGCAGCAATTGATCAGTCTGGTAAAACCATCCTGATCACGTGACCTCACATTCTGTTTCGCTCCACGGATCAGTCTGGACTTCTAGCCGCCCACATCGATTTCCTGAAATTACAATGTAACCGGGCCAATCAGGGACTGCGTCGTAGTTGATGACGTAACCGGGCCAATCAGGGACTGCGTCGTAGTTGATGACGTAACCGGGCCAATCAGGGACTGCGTCGTAGTTGATGACGTAACCGGGCCAATCAGGGACTGCGTCGTAGTTGATGACGTAACCGGGCCAATCAGGGACTGCGTCGTAGTTGATGACG
>NC_136018.1:910080-922580 GCF_048128805.1 Centroberyx gerrardi | reverse complement strand
TCTGACCTGCTCAGATCTGACCCGGGGTCTGACCTGCTCAGATCTGACCCGGGGTCTGACCTGCTCAGATCTGACCTGCTCAGATCTGACCTGCTCAGATCTGACCTGTGGTCTGACCTGCTCAGATCTGACCTGGGGTCTGACCTGCTCAGATCTGACCTGTGGTCTAACCTGCTCAGATCTGACCTGCAGCCTCAGCCGGCAGCGGAGTCAGATGTGAACTCAAGACGGAGGAGGACGACTCGCTCCGCTTTAACATATTCCTCGCAAGGCCGGCACCGCAAACACCAACGGCTCTGTTTTCTATCTGTCATGATCCCCGGGCGAACCGTCCGCTCCCCTTTCATCCGCGGCCCCCGGGGGCAGCGCGGCATCGTGGGTAATATAGTTCACACGAGGATTAGATCCAAACGTCGGACAATAAAGCTCCGGCTGGCGCGAGATCTCGTTCACACGGCCGCGTCCCGACCACAAGAATCCAGCCGAGCAGATGGACCGGAGCGTCACGACAGAGTGTGTGTGTGTGTGTGTGTGTGTGTGTCAGCGTTTAGAACTGAGACTGTGTGCATGCATATATCTATGGGTGTGAGAGTGATTTTGTGTGGTTTTGTGTGTGTGTGTGTGTGTGTGTGTGTGTGTGTGTGTGAACTTCCACAGTAACATGTCAGTATTTCAGCTCCTGAGGCTGAATGTCAGTAATGTAAAGCAGACTGGAGTCTGACTTAAACAAAGACAAACGTGTCTTCTATTGTACAGTATAGTGTTTATTTTAATTGTTTATTTAATCAATAATATTATATTTTTAGTATTTTTTCTTCTAAAGTTCCTAAATATTTAACTTTTTTTTATTCATACCTTATTTTACACATTTAAAACATTTTTATTTAGCACTTTTTAATATTTTTTATTTAATATTTTTGATTTGAGGACTAAGTCTATTTCCTTACAGGGGGTCATAGAGGAGCAAAATATTATGATAAAAAAAAAAAAAAAAAAAAAATGAATTGTGTCACTTCTACTTATGTAGTCGAGTCTTAAAATCTAATTTTCATTAAAATGAAAAATCCTGCAAGTTGGATGAGGAATGTGTTTCAGGAACTTTGTTGAAGCGAAGTGTAAATATCGGGACGTTTATAATACTTTCTGTTTTGGTCTCTTAGTTTGACTCTGACTAGTCTTGGTCTCAGGCACTGTTGGCTGTTCTCTACCGGATTCACCTATCATATTTTGTTGTATTTTATTTTATATTTAACCGTGTGTCGTATCTTATGGTTGTCAAACTTCTCTGCTTTGATGATTTGGATGTTGAAGGTTTAGAGCTGCAGACAGATCTACATCTCTGAAGCATTACACTGTAAAAAAATGCCAATCTGTCCAGTGATGTCCTCTTGTCTCCAGACCTATCACGATTATTTCATGCATCATGAATTATGCCAGTGCATAATTCTCTCACTGCACTGGCAGATAATCTGCTGGTTTCAGTAAATTTCACTTGATTCATGCCAATATGACTTCTTTCAAAAAATCATCATAAAACAATGAAGAAAATAAATTAAACTTTTACCAAGTAAATGTCCCGAAACAAGTTACATTCTCCTGAAAAAACTTTCACTAAAAAAATAAGCTTGATAAGTCTGGAGACAAGGTGGAATAACTGAACAAGTCTGTCAGTTTTTGCAGTGTCTTTCCATATTTGGAAAGACATGGACAATAAAAAGTGCACTGTTTAATGTGTATTCTGGTCTTGAACTGGACTTGATTTGCCCTTTGTCTCAGTGTGGACTCGGTCTCAATCCCCTTTGGACCCGGTCTGGACTCGAACTCCACTGGACCTGGTCTGGTAATCGACTCGGACTCGACTAATCTTGACTACAGTCCTGATCAATACCTTGAAACAAGGCAGAATCAATGCACTAACATCAAGAAAATTACATTTAATTCAAGCAAATTCTTGAAACAAGCTGATTAGCACTGGAAGCAAGTGGAGTTATCTCAGCGCTAACAGCAGATTTTTTCATAAAAACAAGATTTAAGACTCAATAGGACTCGACCCGACTCGTTCAGATGGTATTTCTTGCCGTGTAACTCTCTCTCCCTGTTTCTCTCTCCAACACACCACCATGAAATCACCCACAGCACACAGGCATTCACGCTTTCTCTTCTCCGCTCGCTCCATCCCTCCGCCTCACACATCAAACCTCTGCAACACACACCGCATCACCCACAGCACACACACTGATGCTCTCTCTCTCTCTTTCCATCCCATACACTACAGCATCCAAACCACCAGTCACTTTTTTTCCTGTTATGATTACAAGCCGGCGGCGCAGTCGGACTCTTCATACAAGCCTTAGATGGAAATTATAAATTAGATCTGCGTCTCCGACACCAGAAACACGCCGGCCGTAACTCAGCGTTTCCCCGCCGTTTCAAAGACC
The DNA here is from genome assembly GCF_048128805.1 of Centroberyx gerrardi. Classification (NCBI taxonomy): domain Eukaryota; kingdom Metazoa; phylum Chordata; class Actinopteri; order Beryciformes; family Berycidae; genus Centroberyx; species Centroberyx gerrardi. The sequence continues at coordinate 920,142 of NC_136018.1, read as the reverse complement.
GTGAAAAGCTCCACAGACCGAACTCGCCACATTAATCCAAATAATAACACAGAGACTGATTAGGAAATGGTTACCCCCCTGCCCCCCCCCCGCCCCCCCCCCGCCCCCCCTGCCGACCAGGACGAAAATGATTAATTTTGTGGAAAGAGTAATGGAGTCTGTTTCAATCGAACCCGGGTTTCCTCCTGCGGTTCAAACACACCAAGGCTGAGCTGCATGCTGTAAATGTTTCTGTGCAGCTCACTGAGGCGCTGACACCATTAAGATGTGTGGAAGCCAGAGGTGTGACCAAGTCTGCTTCACTCCAGTCCCAAGTCAGTCTCAAGTCTAGAGGCACAAGTCTCAAGTCAAGTCTCAAGTCTAAATGTAGATTACGAAGTCAAGTCCAAGTCAAGTCCATGTCATTAATGTCAAGTCTCAAGTCTAAATGTAGAACAGCAAGTCAAGTCAGAACAAATCAAGAGTCCAGTATCAATTTAATATCTTAAAGAAAACTAAATATCTAGGACTTTTCAATGCAATATGGTTTTAATAGGATAAAAACTTGGTAAGAGCATCATGAGTTTGATTTCTATAATCAGTTTCAACTTCAATAAATTCAATCATTCCATACAAATTCAGAAAACAGAATTTAAATTCAGTCGTCCGCTGGAACAAATCTCATCACTTTCAATCTAAGTCATTTACACAAACACAAGATCTCAAGTCAAGACTTTAGAAACCTTTTCAAGTCATCAAAGTACAAGTCAGAGTCAAGTCCCAAGTCACCAGAACCCAAGTCAAGTCAAGTCTCAAGTCTTCTCTTCATGCATCAAGTCCAGTCTGAAGCTATTAAAAGTCCAAGTCATGTGACTCGAGTCCCCACCTCTGGTTGAAGCTACCTGGTGTAAGATGAATAGAAAGCTATAATTATTTTAAAGATTTTTTTAAAGGAAATTCCAAATTGTTCACTTTGACCTAAAGATAAATTATGACTAATATATGTAATGAAATGTTTTTTTGCTAATAATAATCCCATCAATGATGTGTTGCAGGGAGCCGGTGTAAGATGAATAAAAACATAAAATCAGAGCAATTTTGACGAGAAATTCTAATTATCTCACCATGACTTAAAGATAAAGTATGAACTTTTACACTTTGACGTATTTTTTTTGTTTTGAATTTCCATTCCAATTTGGTAAAAGTACTTCATGTAAATTTGAAGACGTCTTACAGCAGAGAGATGCTCTCAAAATGCCAAAATGTTTCACTGTGACTTTAAAAAAACGATATAAAAAAGCTTGCATGAAATACTTGGTGAGGCCTATCACAGTATGATAATGACTGGCTGGTTTGAATAAAGAGGGGATGGACAGATATATGAGGAGATAATGATGGAGAGAGAGGATACAGCAAATCACTTCCAGACCACACACACACGCACACACACACACACACACACACACACACACACACACCACAGATAGCGGAGAGGAGAATCACCAACATGAAGCAATTACAGAAATTGACAGTAATCGTATAATTAGTGTGATAAGGGCAATTAGTTCTGCTGCACTGTGTGTGTGTGTGAGAGAGAGAGAGAGAGAGAAAGAGAGAGTGTGTGTGTGTGTGTGTGTGCCTTCAGGATATGGAACAATGAAATCAAACTGCCTGAATCACTTAGTCTGAGTCACAGCTCTTATCCTTTTCCCACCATAAAATTTCATGACTTTTCCAGAACTTTCCAGAACTGCAGGGTAATTTATGCTTCTGTGTCAAAGTGCCGCTGTAGCTGACTGCTCCTGTAACTGAGCGTAGGGCAACGCAGAAGCATCGTTTGGCTAATTTGGCCTCAAATCCATCGCCTAAAGCTGTTGTTCCTTCCTCATGTGCTGAGTTGTTTCTCAGTCAGAGTGTGTGTGACACACACAGAAAACGCCGGCTCGACATGTTGACAGACAATCTGTGTCTGCTCACTAAAGATAAGGACGGATTACACATTTTTTAAGCCCGATTTGGCAACGATTTGAGATCGGGCAGAGTCTGTGGTAGTCACGGTAGTCCAGGGTAGTCCAGAGTAGTTCCGGGTAATCCAGGATAGTTCAGGGTAACCCAGGGTTGTCCAGGATAGTTCAGGGTAGTCCAGGGTAGTTCCGGGTAATCCAGGATAGTTCAGGGTAACCCAGGGTAGTCCAGGATAGTTCAGGGTAGTCCAGGGTAGTTCAGGGTAGTTCAGGGTAGTCCATGGTACTTCAGGGTAGTCCAGGGTAGTTCAGGGTAATGTAGGGTACTTCAGCCTAGTCCAGGGTAGTTTGGGGTAGTTCAGGGTAGTTCAGTGTAGTCTATGGTAGTTTAGGGTAGTCCAGGGTAGTTCAGGGTAGTTAATTGTAGTCTATGGTAGTTCAGGGTAGTCCAGGGTAGCCCAGGGTAGTTCAGGGTAGTCCAGGGTATTTCAGGGTAGTTCAGGGTTGTCCAGTGTAGTTCAGGGTAATCCAGGGTAGTTCAGGGTAGTTCAGTGTAGTTCAGGGTAGTCCAGGATAGTTCAGGGTAATCCAGGATAGTTCAGGGTAGTTCAGTGTAGTTCAGGGTAGTCCAGGATAGTTCAGGGTAATCCAGGGTAGTTCAGGGTAGTCCAGTGTAGTTTCGGGTAGCCCAGGGTAGTTCAGGGTAGTTCACGGTAGTCCAGGATAGTTCAGGGTAGTCCAGTGTAGTTCAGGGTAGTCCAGGGCAGTTCAGGGTAGTCCAGTGTAGTTCAGGGTAGTCCAGGGCAGTTCAGGGTAGTCCAGGGTAGTCCAGGGTAGTTCAGGGTAGTCCAGGATAGTTCAGGGTAGTTCAGGGTAGTCCAGGGTAGTTCAGAGTAGTCTAGGATAGTTCAGGGTAGCTCAGGGTAGTTCAGGGTAGTCCAGGGTAGTCCAGTGTAGTTCAGGGTAGTCCAGGGTAGTTCAGAGCAGTCTAGGATAGTTCAGGGTAGTCCAGGGTAGTCCAGTGTAGTTCAGGGTAGTCCAGGGTAGTTCAGAGTAGTCTAGGATAGTTCAGGGTAGTCCAGGGTAGTCCAGGGTAGTCCAGGGTAGTTCAGAGTAGTATAGGATAGTTCAGGGTAGTTCAGTGTAGTACAGGGTAGTCCAGGGTAGTTCAGTGTAGTCCAGGGTAGTTCAGTGTAGTTCAGGGTAGTCCAAGGTAGTTCAGTGTAGTTCAGGATAGTCCAGGTAGTTTGGGGTAGTTCAGGGCAGTTCAGGGTAGTCCAGGGTAGTTCAGGGTAGTTCAGGGTAGTTCAGGGTAGTCCAGGGTAGTTTGGGGTAGTTCAGGGTAGTTCAGGGTAGTCCAGGTAGTTCAGGGTAGTCCAGGGTAGTCCAGGTAGTTTGGGGTATTTCAGGGTTGTGCTGTATAGTAACAGCTGTAATCGTTATGTGTGTGGGGGTGAAAGACTCAAATCTCTCTCCTATGATCCCAGTCAGCAATGTCACGATTAAATCGAAAATCAAAACATGTTTGAATGTGCAGAATGGCTGAGCCAGGAAAGAAAAAAACCTGAATGTCTTGTCTCTCTTTTCTGTGTAAATCGAGCACAAACCGCAATTGCTGCAAGCCATGTGGGCTGTATGATCGCTTTGGTATCAAAATATCGCAGAAATATACATTCTGCATCGGGGATTGAACCTGGATCTTTTCAGTTACAGGCCGGTCTCTCTCAACGCTACCACCCAGAAGCAAGGCACTGATTAGAAATTAGCTAAGTTGATTGTACTTCTGAGTTAATTGATATTTTTCATTTTAAAGTACAGTTTGACTGTGACTGAGTTTCTGCTCATTTCCTGGATTCCCTCACTTGGCAGTTGTGGGAATCAAACCTGCGACCTTCTGCTCTAACTCATCACAAGGCCTCCTGTCTGTCTGCTGAGAGGAAAACCACTAAAACACTCCAGCAGTCCGGTCAGCACCCTGACGGCCTGCTGTGTGTGTGTGTGTGTGTGGGTGTGTGTGTGTGTGTGTGTGGGTGTGTGTGTGTGTGTGGATGTGTGTGTGTGTCTGTACCTAAGTTAACTTAACAGAAGCTGAAGTAATATGAATTGGGGTTACCGTGGGACAAAACTGTGAAAAAGAGAATAACACACACACACACACACACACACACACACACACCAAAAACACTCCCAGAACTATTTGTCCTTGGTCCTGAGTTTGACATAAACACCTCTCCTCTCCTCTCCTGACCTCCTTTCCTCTCCCCTCTTTTCACCTCCTCTCTCCACCTCATTTCCTCTCCTCTCCCCTCTTCACCTCCTTTTCTCTCTCCTCACATCCTTTCCTCTCCATCCTCTCTCTTAACCTCCTTTCCTCTGCTCACCTTTCCTTCCTTCTCTTCTCTCACTGTAGATACACACAGTCCTGCTGGTGTTGCTGATGTGTGTGTGTGTGTGTGTTAGAAAAAGATAGTAAATAGAAAAGGGGTGATTTAGTGTTCAGTTAGCATGTTAGCATGTTAGCGTGTTACCTGGTAAGGTACGATGCTCTCGTGGGCCGTCCCCCAACGCCTCGCCTCCTTCCCTGCATTCAGGTAGTTTGCTGCTATATGGCTGAGGCAGGAAACCTGAGAGAGAGAGAGAGAGAGAGGAGGGAGAGAGAGAGAGGAGGGAGAGAGAGGTAAACTGAGTGTTAAATCAGAGCTGTCGTCAGTCTCGTTACTCCCTGCTGCTGTTGGAGGTCAGCGCTCGCTCGTAACTCCTTCCTGCGAGCAGAAAACCACAGCTCCCCTCTCTCTGCTCCTAACGTTTCTACCGCAAAACCACTGGAAAATAACACAGCGCTCACCTACAACCTCCGGCTCCGAGCATTTCACTGTGAGGTTAAGGTTTTCCCCCCTGTTTCCTAGTTAGTGTGTCTGTCTGTCTGTCAGCAGGATTTCTCAAAAACCTCTAAACGGATTCCCATGAAATTTGGTGGACAGATCGGCCTTGGACCGAGGAACAATTGATTTGAGTTCGGCGGTGAGACGATTATCGTTTTTCAGCCATAACTATGAAACTAACAGAGATAGAGACTCGATTCCAAATCCCATTGGGATGTTTGCAGGGCCAGGAAATCAATTTAACTTAAAATTGAAATGACAGAGGTTGGAGAATTGTTCATCATTGGCGGAGGTCTGCGTTCTCTGACTGCCATCAGTTTACTTCTTTTTTTTACTTGATTTGAAAGATGACAGAGTCCTTCAGGCTTTGGCAACGCAGAGCTCACCGTTCCACTTTTCAGAAATGGTTCTTCAAGGATTCTTTGGAGAGAGTTTAGGCTCTGTACACATCGAGAAAGAGTCAAGGAACTTTCTGAATTGGACAAATGGTGTGACCAATTTGTGTCAGAGGAACATCATTTTCGCAGAATTCATGTCCACAACACACTATCTGAGTTTCAGAGTTCGTGCTCATTTCATGAAATTTCATGAAACTGCTGTCTGGCGTAACTTTGGCTCTTGAAGACTACGTTGCTGTGGCAAGAAGAATACCGTCATGTCTTTTAATTTTGCTGTAAATCATTTTCAAAGAGAAGGACTGGCTGGGAAACTCTACATGAGGAATGTGAAAGAGCGACACTCTCCCCTAGGCTTGGGCGATATCCAAAATTTTATATTGCGATGTTGTCCCGCCAAAATATTGCATTATACAATATTATTACGGGGGCCTTCAGGTTTTTGTCCATTTCTTTTTTGTGTGTTTTATTTTATTTCTTCTAAATTACATCAAATTTCTAGGCTACTAACAAAATGTCATTTGCTCATTCCTGCCATTTCCAGGAAAACGGCTGATTGTGGAGAAGGGAACCCACTTTAAGTAAAATGACAGATTTGTCACTACAACTACAATTATTTTTGTTTTTTACTATCCTACCACTAGTAGATTATAGGTTTACAAGGGTTAAAAAGTTTGCACAATTGCGGTCTAAACAACATATGGTGCTGCAGCCGGAATGGGGGGGTTGGGGGGTGATATCGCCAAAAATATTGCAATATTTGTGAAATATCGCAATATTTGATGGTTGAACTGGGCAGCTTCCAGTGTGAATGTGTTGAACTGTCTGAATGTGAAGCAGGGTGGAGCTGGAGAACTAAAGGTTAATAAAGCGGTGCGGAGCGGATCCTGGAGCCTCTCAGCCCCTTTATACCTCCACATGCATTTAGCAGCTTCATGCCTGATGCTTTACAACACTCTGATGTCCTGTTATATCCTCTAGTCACCAGACACAACCAGCTGAGACAACAGACTGACAGATCTACTGAGAGAGAGAGAGAGAGAGAGAGAGAGAGAGAGAGAGAGAGAGAGAGAGAGAGAGAGAGAGAGACAGAGAGAGAGAGGGAGAGAGACCAAGCAGAGACCTTTGAGAGCTCCGACTAAACGCTGGGCTGGGTGGTGTTGTCAATCAGAGACACTAGAAGTGGTCGAAACACTTATAAGGATGTTGACATGAGAGAGAGAAAGAGAGAGAGGGAGAGAGAGAGAGAGAGAGAAAGGGAGAGAAAGAGAGAGACAGAGAGAGAGGCGAGGAGGAAGGAGTGAGAGCAAGGTAATTTGATGGAAGAAGCAGCCTGGTCCCATGAGATTTTGTGAAATGAGCACGATGTCTTAAAATACAAATAACGAGGTCCACGCACGAAAAGTGAGAGAAATCCATTTCCCCAGCAGGACAGGATTAGGTGGAGAAACACAACTAGAAACAAGAAGTAGTTTTGGCGTTGAAGCAGCGGTGGAAAGTAAGGGCGTGGAGGTCGGGGGGGGGGGGGGGGGGGGGGGGGGGGTGTGGAGGCGGAGACACCCAGGTTCAGTTCCCAACTCATGAGTTTTCTACTGCAAGTAAAGTTTTCATTTTTAGTTTAAGTTTTTCTTAATAAACCTTAACTCTAACTTTAACCAAAGCTGTTTTCTTGGCCTGAACTTAACCGTTAGCTAACTCATTTCATGTGAAAACTCTTGGAGGCCAAGAACCAAAACAAGTCCGACAGCCTGGGCTCAATCCCCAAGTCTGTGACCATGAGCAAAACCTGAACCTAACCTGAACCAGAGTTGTTTTCCTTGCCTGAACTCAACTGTTAGCTAACCGTTTCATGTGACGGACACGTGAAAATGGCGTGTCCATGGTGGATGGTGGATAACAATCTTTACACAATTTGCATCCACAACACGCAATCTGTTTGTGCTCATGTTTTGGCTCTTGGAGACTAAGACCCAAAACAACTCTGACAGCCCGGGTTCAATTCTCAACTCATGACAAATTTTCTACTGGGAGGGAAGTTTCCATTTTCAGCAAAAGTTTTTTCTTATGCAGCAATGTCCAAATCCTCACTGTAACTTTAACCAAAGGTTTAGTCGCCTGAACCAAACCATTAGCTAACCTTTTCAGTTGACGAACACGTGGAAATGTTGTGTCCAGTTCGTGCTGTTGTCATGTAATCCTTTCTTGGTGGAGGAACGTAATCTTAACATAAATCGCAACACGTAATCTACGTTTCAGAGTTTGTGCTCATTTCACGACATTTTTTGAGACTGTTGGCGGAAGAGAGAGAACAAAACAGAGACAGAGAGGCAGCCGAGGAACTAAGGGGCTTAGAAAATTACAGGGGATGAGAAGACAGAGAGACTAAAAGACAGAAGTGGTCATAACACTTCAGAGGATGTTGACATGATAGAGAGAAGAGAAAGGGAGAGATTTGGACTGAGAGAGAGAGACCAAGCAGAGACCTTTGAGAGCAGCAGTGTATTGACTGAGCACTGAGATGGGTGGTGCTGTCAATCACAGATCTGTCTGGAAACTGATATTATTCCCTGTTTAAACTTGGAAAACCCACAACAAGACCTCCTCTCTCACCAACTGTAAGCCTTTGCTAACATTGAGACATACAGTGGGTGGACCAACTGACAGAAACACCACATGTAAAAGAACTTTCATTTTGAAGTAACTAAATCATAATTACAAAGGCCAGTTGCATTAAGTTCAATGAGAGTTTTCAAAGCAACATGAGAACAGAGCTCTAAAGAGGCCAAATAATCGGATGGATGAATTACAGAAGCATCAAATTATTTGGCAAGAAGAACAGTCTGGAAAGTCATGACAACGTGGCAAACAAACTGTATCGACAAAGAGAAACTGAGGTGGCAAGTCGGAGCTCACCGACAAGGACGGACGGAGGGCAACTCCAAATGGCAGCAAGAGGTCACTTTTTGAACTTCATTACCCAGAATTCCTGTGCAGTGAGGTCAGTGCTCTGTGCTGCTTTATACCAAAGGAAACCAATGGAACCAGAGACGAAAAGATCTAACATTGGCAAGTCCAGCTTTCTCTGCTGCTGTTCAGGACAGTGATTCTCACCCTTTTTCATATCCAGGACCCTAATTCAGTCCACATTAGAGCCACAGACCGCCATTTGATGAGATTTTGTCTCTCGGACCCAAATCTGAGAATATTTTTTTGTCAGATTTGATTTTGTCCAGAACTCCCTGACTGTCTGTATTGCAGGTAGAGAGATAACAGAGAAACTATGATCAGAACAGTCATTCTTCTACATCCTCTAGTTGTGTTAACTTCTTGTAAATGAAATAATGGTGAAGTTGAACAATTCATCATTTTGCTGGGGACTCCCTGGAATCCCCTCAAGGACCCCTGGTGGTCCCCGGACCCCACGTTGAGAATCACTGGTTTAGGAGACACTTTGGATTTCCTTTGTGCAGAGAAAATTACCAAAAGTTTGGTATCCTTGAAGCATTACAGAGCATCTGGGGTCATGGCAGTTTGCTGATGTCACTTTACAGGAATTCTGGGTATTGAAGTCCTTAAAGCTGCACTAGGCAGTTTTGCACACTGGCGGCTCAAAATGGCAACAAGAAACATTTGAGCTTGCCAAATGATGCCTTCAACCCACAATGACTGTTGTCAACTGTTACACATGGCGGTGAGTCTGTAAAGGTATGGCAGCCATCTTAGATCTCATCGTTATTAGATCTCATCCCTGCTCTGCAAGTTCATATAACGGGACGATGAGGTACATGAGGAAACTTTACAGGACCAGGTCTGTTGGTCGCTGGGGGCCGACCAGTACAACCACAGCTTTCCCTAAGCACTGCCTTGCTCTGACGGTTCTTGTTGGGGTAGCAGAGTGTTTCCCATTCACTTTCCCAAATTTGTCCAGCTGATCCACGGATTTGAACCGAAGACCTTCTGGTCACAAGCTCGCTCCTCTAACCTCTACCACCACCTCCTTCTGTCAAGAGTCTTCCTACATCACGGACGCACCTGAAAGAGCCGCATCTAGTCAAGGAGGTCTGGAGGTTTCAAGTGAAATGTAATATTTCTTCAAACCTTTCTGATGCCAGTTAGAATGAAACTTAAGACCGATTTTGGCACTGAAAGGAACGTGAACATATAGGTCTGTGGAAATAAGTTGATGTCTCACTGAAAAACGGCGCACCACGAAACCACAATGTTTTAAAGACCTTTAAAACTGAATTTAAGACTGGAAGGCTGTATTTAACGGTATCAAGGCCTTTTGAAGCCTTGAATATACAGTACGTAATCCAATTCAAGACATTTGAAGACTTGTTCAGGACCTGCAGGCGGCCCGCTGAACGCTGATTGGGTTGAATGATCCAATTTCCCCGACAACCAAACCAAACTCAACTCAGCTTAAAACCGTCCGGATAAACTCAAGCCAAACTCTGGCTGTGTGCTCTCATTGTTCGTCTCCCTCCTCGCCTCTCCTCTCTGCGGCCGACATGCCTGTGGTCGCAGCACTTCATAGAGGAATGCACCATGGGATAAGGGACGGGGGAAGAGGTGGATTGTGGGTATTTTATGTCTAACAGCCCTGGGAATCGACCGCAGAGATCGCGACCTCAACATCTTTGCAAACCGATCGCAGCTTGCATTTTTCTTTTTGTGCCTCGCGTTGAAATCGAGTTTATTTATAGCGCACTTTTAACAAACAGCACTGTCACAGAGCGCTTTACAGACAACAGAGGGCATAAAAACAGATAAAAGAAAGTATAATGAACCCAAGAGATAGAAGAAGTACACCACAAACTGCCAGAAATGCAGTTGCATGTT
>NC_136018.1:897580-905080 GCF_048128805.1 Centroberyx gerrardi | reverse complement strand
GATGTTGAATCTGTTCACCAACATGTTCAATGTCAGTTTCCATTCAAATGAATGGGAAGTAAAGATCTGAGCGCTACAAACTGGTCCAGCTGCATCTGATCTTGGTCAGTAGATTATATTCTGGTTTTAACCTCCATGTTTAAACTAAGAGAATATTGCTTTAACATTCTTGTTTATTGCGTTTTTCTTCTAAACTCCTTCTGTCCACCAGACTCCCTCTGCAGGACAATAAAGTTTTATTTGAAGCGGCTGGTTCCCACGCTGCAGGCAGACGGACGGCAGCATGAGGAACATAAAGCACGGCTCTAACAGCAACAGTGTCACACTGGCGGCGCGTCCTGACACCGCAAATCAAACGCACCTTGGGTGTCTCGAGTATTTCTGGACGCGTGACTCCATTAGTCTCCGAGTTCCAGACGTTTTTAGGATTATAGATCGTTTGATTTGTTTAAACGCTCCAAACATTCAGGGAAATATTGATCGGTTTGTTGAGATTGTTGGGACTTTTGAGGATAAATCACCGGCTTGTTTAAATACCTGAGAGTCTTCAGGATTCGTTTGTTGGTCCGGGGTGAAACACAGAGGCAACACACACACACACACACACACACACACACACACACACACACACACACAGAGAAAAAAACACTCACACACACACAGAAGTGCACACACACACATACACCCAGAAAAATGCGTGCACACACACATTTACATTACATTACATTTTAGGCATTTAGCCGGCGCTCTGATACACACACACACACACACACACACACAAAGATACTCATACACACACACAAAAGCACGCACACACACACGCATTCTTACACACACACACACACACACACACACACATACCAGAACCAACGCAGACTCAGACAAATGCACGCAGACACACTCATTTACATTGCATAACATTTTAGGCATTTAGCTAACACTCTTACACACACACACACACCTACACACACACACACACACACCTACACACACACACCCCACCTGTGCAGACAGCAGGTTGCAGTCGATGTGCGCTCCTCTCCCAGTCTTGTGTGTGTGCAGCAGGGCGGCCATGACGGCTCCGTGAGCGTACAGGCCGGTCGCCAGGTCCGTCATCGCCACGCCCGGCCGCACCGGCTCCCCGCCCTGCAACGCAAAGCATCATGGGATGTGAGGGGGAATAACAAAGGTACTGGTCCCTCTCTCTCTCTCATACACACACACACACACACACACACACACTCACTCACCTCCGGCCCGGTGATGTGCATCATCCCCGACACGGCCGAGGCGATGGAGTCGTAGCCCGGACTCTGAGACTGAGGCCCGGTCTGTCCATAACCTGCACACACACACACACACACACACACACACACACACACACACACACACACACACACACACACACACAGATATAGTTTAAAACACACCGTACAAATCTGTGCATCATATGGGCAGAAAGGCAAGGCATCAATCAAGCTTTTTAGAAAACACCACTCTGCTTCACATTCACACAGTTCCACACTTTCATACTGGGAGCCGACCAGTACAACCAAGTCTTCTTCTACTGGTTTCTACTGGTTTCTACTGAGCAGCTAAGCAGTAGTTGTTGAAGGCAGCGAGAGAGTTACTGAGGGCGTTCTCACACTGTAAACATCGTTTTAACCGCTTAAACCCAGGCCAGAAATCAGGGGGAAAAAAACGTCTAAAACACAAACCCAACATGAATTAAGAACAGCTCCTCAGGTGCAGGCCTGTGTTCCTGGTTCTGCCTCCTCTGGCAGGTAAGAAGATGGGGAATATGGATCCATTGTCAGTAAACCTATAGCTACCATTCCAGAGTAACTGGAGAAGGAACAAAGGTGCATGGCAAAAAGACTGAAAAAGAAACAAGCCACCGAACGAATGAACACACAGAGCTGTCAGAGCGTTCTCACATCATTAAAGTCCTTTTAAAGTCTGATTACATTGTACTGATGCAGTTCGCTCTCATTGCCTACAGCTAATGTGTGTATTAAGTGTTCTGTGTATGTGTGTGTGTGTGTGTGTGTGTGTGTGTGTGTGTGTGTGTGTGTGTGGCCTGTATGATGCATCTGATCTGAAACATAAAGTTCCTTGGAAAAATAAAGTCATTTGAATTGGATTTAAAACATTCTGCTGATTGACTTTATATCATCTGCTTTCTTCAGGTTCTCACACATCAAATCTCTCTCTCTCTCTCTCTCTCTCTCTCTGTCTCTCTCTCTCTCTCTCTCTCTGTCTCTCTCTCTCTCTCTGTCTCTCTCTCTGTCTCTCTCTCTGTCCCTCTCACACACACACACACATTTTGCAGGTCAGTAGAAGTTATTGGAATGAAAAACCCGCCGTGAAGCAGCAAAATGCTGAGCACATTTCCTCTCTTTGGTTCAGACTTTATCCAGATTGTTTTCACACCAAAATGATCCGCACCACCGAGGACCTTTGGTGAACCTTTTGCAAGTTTTTGGTCCGCACCCGAGTCCACGTGGCCTGTTCACACCTGTCAAAACGATACGAACTTGGCAAAAAGTTCATAAAAGTCTGCACCAAACCATGCAGGTGTGAAAGCCTCCTAACTCACTTTTCTCAGCCTTTTCTTTCCTGGGATTCAAACCAGCAACCCTCCTGGTTTCCTGTTAGCTGCAGCCTCTCCCTTTCTTCCTTCTGCTCAGAAAATTACCATAAAAAGCCTCAGGGCCTCTCTGACACACACACACACACACGCACATACACACACACACACACACACACACACACACACACACACACACACACACACACGTGTTTACTGCCTTGGCAGCAGCAGGTGCGGCTCTCAGTCCGGATCGTGCCAGTCGGCTGGTTTCTGTCTGACTGATCGGGTCTCGAGGGAAACAGCGGGGAATCAAACTCTCGTCTCTTCCAGGAAAACCACATTCCCGCCGCCGCTCCGACTAAACACCCGGAGGACGCCCGGCACGGACTTCCTCCGTCGCCGTGCTGCGTTCACATCAACAGAAAGGATTTCCATCAACGTGCCGAATGCCGTGCGGTCACATGCTGCCGGACGGAGAGGAACTGTTCGCCTCTTTGGTTCTGTAGAGCTGAGGAGCAACCTGGAACGCTGACTGAGGTGGGGACTCGAGTCGCATGACCTGGACATGAGTCGCATGACCTGGATCCGAGTCGCATGACCTGGACCCGAGTCGCATGACCTGGATCCGAGTCGCATGACTTGGACTCAAGTCACATGAGCTGGACTCGAGTCACAAGACCTGGACCCGAGTCACAAGACCTGGACCTGAGTCGCATGACCTGGACCTGAGTCGCAAGACCTGGACCCGAGTCACATGACCTGGACCTGAGTCGCAAGACCTGGTCCCGAGTCGCATGACCTGGACCTGAGTCGCATGACCTGGACCCGAGTCGCATGACCTGGACTCGAGTCGCATGACCTGGACCAGAGTCGCATGACTTGGACCCGAGTCGCATGACCTGGACCTGAGTCACAAGACCTGGACTCAAGTCACATGACCTGGACTCTAGTGGCATGACCTGGACCTGAGTCAAAAGACTTGGACTCGAGTCACTTGACTTGGACTCGAGTCACATGACTTGGACTTGAGTCACATGACCTGGATTTGATTCACATGTCCTGGACCTGAGTCACAAGACCTGGACTCAAGTCACATGACCTGGACTCTAGTGGCATGACCTGGACCTGAGTCACAAGACTTGGACTCGAGTCACATGACTTGGACTCGAGTCACATGACTTGGACTCAAGTCTCAGTTTTAATTGCTTGAGACTGGACTTGCTGCATGAAGAGAAGACTTGAGACTTGACTTGACTTGGGTTCTGGTGACTTGGGACTTGACTCTGACTTGTACTTTGATGACTTGAAAAGGTTTCTAAAGTCTTGACTTGAGATCTTGTGTTTGTGTAAATGACTTAGATTGAAAGTGATGAGATTTGTTCCAGCGGACGACTGAATTTAAATTCTGTTTTCTGAATTTGTATGGAATGATTGAATTTATTGAAGTTGAAACTGATTATAGAAATCAAACTCATGATGCTCTTACCAAGTTTTTATCCTATTAAAACCATATTGCATTGAAAAGTCCTAGATATTTAGTTTTCTTTAAGATATTAAATTGATACTGGACTCTTGATTTGTTCTGACTTGACTTGCTGTTCTACATTTAGACTTGAGACTTGACTTGAGACTTGAGACTGACTTGGGACTCAAGCAAAGTTGACTTGGTCACACCTCTGATGTCAGTGATGTGGGAATTGAAGCTGATTCTACTGTTACACTCAGTAGAAATCACTCAGGATAATAGAGTCAGATAAATGACTAAAATGTCTCTCTCTCTCTTACATCGTCCCTCAGACTGTAACAGATGCAGTGAGTTTCTTCCTCCATCGTCTTCTGAAGGTTTTGAAGCTGCAGATTGTGTTTGTTGACATTTTTTTTTGGAGGCGGAGCAGCCAAAGAGAGGCAGAGGGGGCGGGGCCAAGGTGGAGAGGGGGCGGGGTTTGGGTCGTCCACAGAGCCGCAGCTCCGCCTGCTATTGGCCCGTAATCGACGACCTGTCAATCACTAGGAAAACAACCCCCGTGTTTCATCTGTTATATCTGTTAATGTCAGTTATTTTGAAAATCTCCATAAGGACACACAGTAGAAGAAGTGAAGTTAGCTGCTGAGACCAAAACCTCTTGTAGAAAAAATGTATTGATTTATATTTTAGAGGGAGGTTTGGAGTCTTTCTGGACGTTGGAGCTGCTGCTTCAGTTTGACTTCAACATTCAGCTGAAGGTTTGGACTCTTGGTTTATATCGACTCTTCCTCTTCCTCTTCCTCTTCCTCTTCCTCTCAGCAGGTTATAGATCAGTTCTCACCATTCTCCATTTACTTTCTGTTTTTTTTAAAGTGGGAGCGGTCGTCTTTGTTAGGGAAGAAACCCTGAGCGGCCCGAGTCACACAGCGAGCCACAGCTGACAGACAGCTACAATCACATGATCAATGACAACGACATGAGGAAAACAGACAAACAGATCAACAGGGGCTGATAGGGTCGTTGATCAATACCAGTGACTCATTGATTACTCTACCAGCTGCTGAGATTTCTGGCTTTAAAAACTCACTTTCCAGCCCGTACTCTGTTTTGGGACAAAAACTGCCCACCCACTGCAGTTTCAAGACCCCCCTCCCCTCTAAACACACACACACACACACACACACACAAACACACACACACACACACACACACACAAACCACCACCTACTGATATTTTCAGTGGTGGAGGACGGTGCTGCATCTCAACACATTTCGGCTCTGAAAGCTAAAAATCCTCGTTCTCAAGACAAAACAGCAGATACCAGATCAGTTTTATTCTTCAGTATTCAGCATGGTGATGTTCTGTTGGCTCTCTGCTCTGATTGGCTGCTTACTGCTCTACAAAATGTGAAAAATTGTGATCTGAAAATGTGACTTCATCATTTGTGTCACTTACAGGCTGCCGTAGCCTGCGCCAGAAACTGTCCATGTTGTTGTAATTCCCACTGATGACCAGTAGAGGGCAGTGAAGGATACACAGATTACTTTCTGCCTCTTTAAGCTCCTGACTGTGTGTTAAAGTCCATATTCTCTCTGTCCAGAGTTTTATTTTGTGTCTTTCTGTCCATTCAAAGCTGTGTGTGTGGTGTCATGAACCAAAAACACTCTCAATCCATTTCTCCACGTTCATTTTCCAGCATCTCTCTGAGCCTTACCAAGAACAGGCCGTTTCTGTCTCCGTGTCTTTAAGGCTCATTAATATTCACGACCCTCCGTTCCGATCGGCTAACCGTTTCGAGAGTGAAACGTGAGACGCCGCGGCCCGGCGGCTACAGGTAGGGAAAACTCTCCGGTAATAAACGATGACGACCGCTCGACCGCTTTGAAAAAAACACTTTGTTAGTCTATTATTTCTTACAGAAATGATAATGAGCGAACCTTTGTGACGCCGCAAAGTTACGGAAGTCCAAACGGCTCGTTTAGAGGCTCGCTTTTCTAATATGGATTGTGTGGATTTAGTTTTGATGCTTTCACCATGTTTAGATACACATCCAACTCCTTTATCATCACAGAGGAGAGGGACCTTTAATCATAATAACCTTTCAATCTTTGGGTTTTTTACCTTCACATGTACATTTCTTTCCCTTTCTTTCTTTGTCAATTCTCTTAATGTATTATTATTATTTTTTATTATATATATATACAGTATATATATATATATATATATTCACACATATATACTGTATATAGTATTATATATATATATATATTTAAAGGCCTGGACAGAGAACACACCAGAAGCTTTTCAGGGCTGACATGTTGCACCAGACCTGCAGTGTCTGTTCTGAACTGACTGTAAATAGATTAAAACCTGTAATCAATCAATCTGATCGGATTGATTCCTACAAGAGTAAATACAGCAGCAGCTTACTGTGTGCTGGAGAGAGAGTTCATGTATGCAGAGAATTCAGCTGTGAGCCAGGATACACAAGCACAGTGTGTGTGTGTGTGTGTGTGTGTGTGTGTGTGTGTGTGTGTGTGTGTGTGTGTGCGAGGGAGAGAGAGTGAGTTTATGGAAGATCAGGGTTTATAGATACCTCAGCCGTGGATTAACTGATCCCTTTCCACAGTGTTGAGATAAAACACACACACACACACACACACACACACACACACACACACACACACACACACACACACACACACACACACACACACACCAACATTAACTCTGAAACGAAAAATCAACATGTGCTCCAATCCTTTTTATGTCTGAATTTGTAAATGCAAAGGACACACTTTCTTCTAGGAGGGAGTGTGTGTGTGTGTGTGTGTGTGTGTGTGTGTGTGTGTGTGAGAGAGAGAGACATAAAACGTAAGAGAGTGCTTCATGTGTGTTTGTGAGTGTGTGTTCGAAAGAGAGAGAGAGAGGAAGTGAGAGTGACAAAGCGAGCTCTAACTAAACACACATGTTCTCAGTAATTCTCCCACAACACACACACACACACACACACACACACACACACACACACACACACACACACACACACACACACACACACAACAAAGGTTCTACACCATTAAAACAGGTCAAATTTGAAGCGGTATTCCTTGTTTTTTTTTATTTTTATCTCGTCTCCATCTTTGTTGCTCCGCCTCATTGCTGTCACCTGTCAGTCAAACAGTGTGGGCGGGGCTTGGGTGTCCTGGCGCTGCAGTGTGAGTTCCTGCAGGTGGCGCTCTTCAACTTCTCCTTTAAGGTCTGACTGGTTTGGGGTTTTCAGGATTCCCACTGTCCCGGAAGAGAATCCTTGGAAGTTTGTGGATTTGAGAAAAAATAAATTGATCTAATTGATCTGTTTAGTTTATCTTCTGATCTTTGAGAATTTATCTGTTCACAATTTGTTGATTTTTTTCCTACGCACCTGTCAGGTTTAAACGT
>NC_136018.1:832580-887580 GCF_048128805.1 Centroberyx gerrardi | reverse complement strand
CAGTTTTTTCACAGCTTATATTTGTAGTCATGTAGCTAGGCATACACAGAAACTATCCAAAACTTGGATGCAGGGTCCAAAATTGGCGAGTAAATTATGGAGACCACTCGCCACTCTGGCCGGTAGAAAAAAAATGAATCACATCTCTCTCTCTCTCTCTCTCTCTCTCCCATTCACACTTTGCCTCGCTCTACCTTCACTCTGATCCATTAGAGAGAGAGAGAGAGAGAGAGAGAGGTAGATGTGTAACCGGAGCGGTCTGTTGAACTCTCAGACCGAACAGACAGGAGGAACGCTGCTCTCAGGTCAGTTATATTTCTCTATATCAGCGGTGGAAAAACTCCTCTAATCCTTTACTGAAGTAAAAGTATCAAATACCATAATGGAAAAATACTTTATTAAAAGTAAAAGTTCTGCATTCAAAAGTTTACTTCAGTAAAAGTCTAGTACTCCAGTCACTTAAAGCAACTCAATCTGACATTTCAGGTCATTTCAATGTGTCAATCAGAGTTAAACAGCCAATGACGTACGAGAAAATTTACCCAAATGTTCTTTTACATCATTGGCTGTTTAACTCTAGAGTCACATTTGCCAAATCACATGGTACTGACTGTTATACATTCTTAGTTTATCCTGTCACTTTAATTCTGAAGCAGGACAAAGCTCCGCCCCTTAATGTGCTTCACCGAGACAAACCAGGAAACAGAGGTTGTTATTTTCCCTCTCCTCACTGAGAAGAGACACACACACCGAGAGACAGACGATAAGATTCACCTTCAGACCAAACCCACGACTTCCACTGAGGGAGGACAGCTACAGGAGGGAATACTGGGAATACTGGGAATACTGGAAAACTGCCACTTCAACCTGCTGCTGACTGCGTAAACTGAACGTGAGTTTTAGAGAAACCACGACTCAAAGTGAAAGTAACTTTCTAGAGGAGGAAGTGGTGCCACAACTGGCTGACTCACTTCCTGTTTGAGCCGTCTGCCTGGTGAGTTTTCAGCTTCACTCAGAGAGAAAATGTCTTCCAGATCAGAGGAGGATCTCTCCTGTTCTGTCTGCCATGACATCTTTAAAGATCCTGTCCTCCTGTCATGCAGCCACAGCTTCTGTAAAGCCTGTCTGCAGAGATGGTGGACAGAGAAACCAATACATGACTGTCCACTTTGTAAGAGAAGATTTTCAAAGGAGGATCCACCTTGTAACTTGGTGTTAAAGAACCTGTGTGAGTCTTTCTTACTGGAGAGAGATCAGAGAGCTTCAGCAGGATCTGAGCTTCTCTGCAGTCTGCACTCTGAGAAACTCAAGCTCTTCTGTCTGGACCATCAGCAGACAGTGTGTGTTGTCTGTCGAGATTCAAAAACACACACCGACCACAGAATCAGACCCATCGATGAAGCTGCACTGGATCTCAAGGAGGAACTTCAGGAATCACTGAAGCCCTTAAAGAAGAAACTGAAGCTCTTTAATGAAATTAAAGGAAACTGTGATCAAACAGCAGAACACATTAAGGTCCAGGCCCGACACACAGAGAGGCAGATTAAGGAGGAGTTTAAGAAGCTTCACCAGTTTCTACAAGAGGAAGAGGAGGCCAGGATCGCTGCACTGAGGGAGGAAGAGGAGCAGAAGAGTCGGACGATGAAGGAGAAGATCGAGGGTCTGAGCAGAGAGATAGCAGCTCTTTCAGACACAGTCGGAGCCATACAGAAGGAGCTGAGAGCTGAAGACGTCTCGTTCCTGCAGAACTACAAGGCTACAGTGGAAAGAGTCCAGCGCCCCCTGCTGGAGGATCCACAGCTGGTCTCAGGAGCTCTGATAGACGAGGCCAAACACCTGGGCAACCTGAGCTTCACAGTCTGGGACAAGATGAAGGAGATGGTCTCCTACACTCCTGTGGTTCTGGACCCAAACACTGCTGATCCAGATCTCATCCTGTCTGAAGATCTGACCAGTGTGAGATGTGGAGAGAGTCAGCAGCTTCCTGAAAACACAGAGAGGTTTGACTACTACTACTCTGTCCTGGGATCAGAGGGCTTTAACTCAGGAAGTCATAGCTGGGATGTTGAGGTTGGAGACAATACATACTGGTTACTGGGTGTGTTAGCAGAGTCTGTCCAGAGGAAAGGAAACAGATGGTCTGGATCATGGAGAATATGGTTTGATGATTGTGAATACACAGCACTCTCCCCACCAGATCCAGACACTGTTCTCCCAGTGAAGAAGAAGCTCCAGAGGATCAGACTGCATCTGGACTGGGACAGAGGAAAGCTGTCATTCTCTGATCCTGATACTAACACACACATACACACCTTCACACACACTTTCACTGACAGGCTGTTTCCATTCTTTTACACTTATAAAGAACTCCCTCTGAAGATTTTACCAGTGAAGGTCTCTGTAACAGTGGAACAGCACAGTTAGAGATGAAGATGATGGTGATGAAGATGATGTGGGATTAATAAAGTCCTTATCTATCTATCTATCTATCTATCTATCTATCTGCAGGTACTAAAATGTAAAAAGTCTTTATTATAGCCTCATTATAAAAACAGCGACTAACGCGTATCGACCAAGAACCGGTCTTCATCAGAGTCAAAGTGCTGATCCAGAAATTATTATAGGAGAGACATTTTTTCCAGAATAATCCAGAAATGATGATGATGTTCTGATATCCTCTCGTCAAGAGGCTGTTATTAACAACATGCTCTCCAGAGCGGACTCCTTTTTGGAGTGGTCAGGATTAGAGGTTAAAGAGTCCAAATGTGCAGTTTTCTATGAAAGGCGGAGTGGGGGAAACCGCTGGTACCATTCTAAGTCAGATTCACTACCTGTATTCACAATTAGTAATAAGCCACTAAGAGTTTACTCACGGCATGAGACATATACATATCTTGGTCATAAATTCAATGTAGCAGGTGAATGGAAAGAACAAGTCGATGAAATCATATCTGAGTATTCCACCAGACTTGATCTAATAAATGCATCGCCCCTGCCACTTATCATGATATTGGAAGCGATCAGACAAGTAGCACTGGCCAAAGTACAGCATCTGTTTTCCAATGTACATATTCCACGAAAGTCACTACGTGACTTGAATGATAAAACTGTACGTATGGTAAGACAGTGGGCTGGCTTAAATACGCATACTACACGTGATGTCATATTCCACAGTAAACAGGAGGGTGGACTAACTTTGAATGGACATATATTGCTACGAGGCTCTGCCATCTATTAAATATGCTTAACAGTGATGATCAATGAGTCGGAGAGCTTGCTAGAGCTTCTCTGTTCCTGGACCTACAGAGGCACCAGGTCCCCCTGGCACGTGAGTCGGGTCCTAGTTTCCTGGGCTTCAAGAGGAAACCCGGTGGAAAGCTGGACAGTCGCTCCCCTGGTTTCGGTGTGAGGTCGGACTGGCCTGACTTGAACGACCTCTGTGGCTGGGCAAAAGTTACTCTGGAGTGGGTCGGGTCTAACTCAGAGGCAGTAAATGTCTCGGAGGAGGTTATATCTGACCCCAGTATCTCTGTGAGAGCGACTGTGAATGTCGGTGGAACAGAACATCAACTTCCACTAACAAATGCCCGAGGTCGCCTCTTGAGGGCGCAACAACAGAAACAACGGCGACGCTGGACTGAGTTGAAACTTCAAGGGAAGCAGCATGTCTCCCTGCTGCAGATCACTCTGTCTCCCACACAGTGTTCAAAAGTGCAGCTATAGATGAGAGCATTGTCATCTTCACTATAAAAGCAAGATTACAGGTTCTACCAACTAAGCTTAATCTTTCCATCTGGCTTCCTGACAGTCATGCTCCTCACTGTAAACACCATGGTCACGACCAGACAGCTGAAACCATGTCCCACATCTTAAATGGCTGCCATGTATACAGGGGGCTTTACATATGTAGGCATGACAGAATAGTGGATCTGATATCAAAAGATATCACATCTATCTTCAGGTCTTCTATAATGCTGTATAAGCATTCTGCTGTGAAGCCGAGCATGTTCAGTCTGTAGTGAGCATGTTCAGTCTGTAGTGAGCATGTTCAGTCTGTAGTGAGCATGTTCAGTCTGTAGTGAGCATGTTCAGTCTGTGTAGTGAGGATTCAGAAGTGTTCTCTAATATTACAGCTAACACTCCCGATGTTGTTGTTGTCAATGAGGATCTTAGAGAGGTGTTCGTTCTAGAGGTCGGCTGTACTTTTGACTACAGCCTAGAGGAAGCCTTTCTAACTAAGATGCTGAAATATCAACAGCTGGAGCAGACCGTTTCACAGCTAGGCTACAAGTGTAAACTTTTAGTTTTCATATTTGGCAGCCTGGGTCATGTGCACAAGCTAGTTCTCCCTAAAAGAAGAGCCAAGCAGTTAGCGAGGTATTGTTCAGTATCTGCTATCATTGGTAGCCGCTCAATATGGAGAAGGCGTTGCTTTTTATACCCTTGAAGTGGATTCTGTCTGTTATCCCTCGACCTGCCACTGTTTTCATCCTGTGTGTCTGCAACACTGTGGCTGCCAATCAGGCACTTATGTAACTGACTGACTCCTAATATCTGATTGCATTAATAGTGTTTATGTCCTTTTTATGCTTGTAATGTTTGTGGACATAAATAAATATTTTAAATGTGTGTGTGTGTGTGTGGCCTGTATGATGCATCTGATCTGAAACATAAAGTTCCTTGGAAAAATAAAGTCATTTGAATTGGATTTGAAACATTCTGCTGATTGACTTTATATCATCTTCTCTCTCTCTCTCTCTCTCTCTCTCTCTCTCTCTCTCTCTCTCTATCTCTGTCTCTCTCTCCTTCCCCCCCTCTCTCCTTCCCCCCTCTCTCTCTCTCTCTCTCTGTCTCTCTCTCTCTCTCTCTCTGTCTCTCTCTCTCTCTCTCTCTCACCTAATTAATTTTTGACTGCTTACTTTCTAATATAATGGAAAATTCAGGAAGACAAGACACTTTCCATTAATAACTCATTAATAACCCTGTAAACCATGCAATAAAGACATTAAAATACTCCCTTAATTAATCCCTTAATAATAATTCAACCCATGAATAGATCCCTTAAAACCCCATGATACAAACCCTTACTTTGTTAAAGATAAGTTCTTTTTAATGGAGAATTCATGTTTATGTAATGGAGAAATGAAAGACACATCAGGAATAAAATTATTTGGTTTATTGTCTTAACACACTGAACCAGTAGGAAGTTTGGCATGTACCAGAAAACACACATACACACACACACACACACACACACACACACACACACACACACACACACACACTTTATGTTACGAGGCAAATAACCATCAACACAAACATAAAGTAAACATATCTTGTTACTGTACTTCAGATTTTCAAGTATCTACTTTACTGCAGTTTTTCTTTTACTTACAAGACTTTTTACTTTTACTCTCTACATTTCAACAGGAAAAAAGAATGAAAGAAAGAAAAAGCGAAAGAAAGAAAGAGAAAGAAAGGAAGGAGGAAAGAATGAAGAAAGAAAGAATGAAAGAATATTTTTTTTAGTTTTACAAATAAAGTTTATTATCATTATTACTGTAGTATTATTGATATTATTAACATGAACATTAATATCAGTATCGGTATCATTCTTACTGCAGATATTTGGCCGATTGTGTCATGAACACAACTGTCAGATGAACAGAATAAAACTAACACGGTGTTTTAATGATCTGAAGACCGGATCTGAGAGCTGAACCTGTTTGTGTTTGTAGTTTCCTGGTCCTCCTACCTGGTCAGGTCCAGCACTCTGACGCCCTCTAGAGGCCGGAGGTTTCCTCCTGTCCAACAGATGGAAGAGGTTCATCAGATGAAGGTGAGACATCAGTCACTGCTGCACTTTGTCCCCAGAAATGTAGTCTCTATATGCAGTTTCCAATGTTTTGGTTGCAAAAACTATTCAATTCAGAGACTTTGCCATGAATTAGAGTTTGCTGAATTGAATTAAAATATAAACTAATACAATGCACAAAAGTGGAAAATAAAGAACATGTTTAAAGTGAAATCTGCAGTAGGCCTCAATGAAAAATACATGTTTTTTTTCACAGCTTATATTTGTAGTCATGTAGCTAGGCATACACAGCAACTATCCAGAACTTGGATGTGTGATGTCCTAAAAGCGTGGACAGAATATTGACAGTAAACTGGTAGTTTGTTGGTTGGACAGCAGGTGGCGCTGCTGCCTAAAGAATGAACACACACTCAACCATGGAAATGATTTTCCTGATTTTTCAACACTGGGACTCACTGGACTTTTTAAATCACAGGAAAACCTTTTTATAATGCTCTTTGGATTGTAACTGCACTTTGTAAAAAAAGCTTTCATTGTATTCAAACAGCAAATCTTCAGCAACAACTTCTCAGTTTGTGATTCAAAATGTTTCTTGTTCTCTGAAATCTAAAATATTGAAAACTCTGTTTACTGCAAAAACTGCAATTTATATCTTAATTGCAATATTCAGCAAAATAATGGTTAAGGTTTAAAAAAATACTGCCAACACTGTCTCCCACTGCCCAACCACACACACACACACACACACACACACACACACACACACACACACACTTCCATGTAAGCCAGGGTTACCATGACAACAGTCAAACTTTGTCTTGGCAGACCAAGCCCCCAGGAAGAGCTCTGGGCTGTGCGGTCATTTTGGCGTAGTGGCCAAGCTCGGTATTGCAAGTCACGTGACTCCACAGGGCCCAAAAAGACTTTTTCCCATAGACATACATGGGGAAAGAAACAGCTGTAAAACTCCGGGAACATTTTTATGGCTATCACTCAAAGTCAAAAACGATTCTTTCAATTATCAACTTTTAAATCATTGGCTCCATTTTTCTTTGGAAGCCACCAAGAGCCGTATAAAGCTGGATTTTACGGAGCTCCGTGAACGCGCCTCTAGGCCACGGGAACGCTCCGTGCGCGTTCACCGCTTCTACTTCCACTGTTGACGAGCTATACAGCTAGCTGACTGTTAGCGGAGGCTTTTAGCTGTATGTGATCAAACTAGATCACATTAAACTCAACCTACACGTCCGCCGACACTTAGGTTTAACAGGCAAGACTTCAGAACAATAACGGATGGTTTCTATTTTCTTTTTGTTTCTCTTGATTAAATAGGTCGCTTGCAAGCTAGCTAGCTAACGTTATAACATTGCTGAAGTTAACCAGCTACATGTAGCATAAGCAGTTCTATGCACCTACTTACTATTATATATTTATTTACATCTCGAAATTCTCAGTTTACACACTATGCCTATGTACTTTTCTTTATCCTATTAAAGTTATGAATGTATTTGGGCTTTGATGGTTGTTCTAATTTCTTTTACTGTCTGTAAATTTATATTAAGATGTCCAATTTGAGTTAACCTGCTTGAGTTACTGATAATGTCTATTATGTAAATGGAATTGAGTCTTCTTCCAACCAGGAGTGTTTCTGGGCACTGCATAGAGAGATCAAGCTTATAGAAATTTTGCTATGACAGAGTCTAGACAGTATAACACTTGCAAACTCAAGTAAACCTTGGTGTGACACCAAACAAACCTAGAATATTCCCAATGATAATAATTTAAGATTTTTTTTCCACTAGCAAACCTTGCATCTAAGTTGCAGAATGCAAACCTATCTTCATGCACTGTTTATATAGGACTGTGTTTGATCAGAGTACTAATATTTCTCATGACTAAATGTTGTGAGGTGACCCACCTTTGATCCAGTGTAGTTCAGTCCCATGGATTAAATCAATACATGCAGCAGAATAATAATGGCTACAAGTAATACTATCTCTACACTGAGGCAACAGCATGTTGGTTAACTTGGACTATGTGGTCTAGATGTGTGGCTTTAGTCAATATTATCAGAAATTACTCACAAGGAAGAGACATTCAAAAAATGTATCAGTGTATATTCTGTAAGACTTGTATAAATAAAAACACTGTTAGTAACATAATATTGATATTTGTGACTAGAAAAACATAATGCTGGTAAAATGTAATAACCAAGGTAAGATGGAGAAAAGTAATTTGAGGGCAATGGACTACAGAGTGATGACAAATAAGACTTATTTAATAGATGATCCAAGACAAACTGTTATATGTAAAGTAAACATTTATTTCAAAATACGTTCCATTCTACATGTTCCATTTTATATGGGTGAAACATTCTCAGGAGTATCAAGCATTACAAGACAAAAAAAACAAAACAACCACAATCATCTTTGAACTGGAACACTAGTTTATAACAGGTGGATATTTAGAGAGCCCCGGTCCACAGAGGGCAGCTGTAATATGTCAGTACAAGGTAAGATTCAGTAAAAGCAAAGGGTTCAGAAATCTAGTAAAGAAAGAAACTAGTGAAAAGGCCAGAACACATCATAAATAAGTTAATTTCTTTGGGAGCATTTTCCAGAGAAGTGTCAGTGGTTCTTGAAGAGCAGGACTTTCTGTAACAGAAGAAACTGCAGTTAGTATCTGCAGCTCAGTGTCTTACAGAAAACAGTTGGCATACATCATGATGGTGATTACAGCACAGGGTGAAAAGTACTTAATTTGTGAAGCACTGGCTCCAGTAGAGGTGAAAAAGTCGCTACCAAGTCATTACTATCTGTGACCGATGTGAACCATCTCTCGTCGAAAATGCTCTAAATTAAGTTCAAAATGAATCTCCTCACCTGGTTAAGCAAGTAAACCCTTGACATGGACCTGGCTAGCGATGTGTGGCATGAACTTGACTCCCTGTGAGAAACACAAGACAACGTTCAACACAACAAGTGGAGCAACACGAGTGGAGCATAAATCACAAATGCAAAGTTTAATCTATGATCTAACGTTAGCGAACATTTCTATCTTTACGTTAACTTGTTTGATGTTAACCCATGGATGTGTTAGCTGACTCTAGCCTCTAGATCATGGGCCTCAAGCTCGCGGCCCGCGGGCCAATTGCGGCCCGCGAGACGATATTTTGTGGCCCCCACCTTAATATGAAAGTTTAATGTTAGTGCGGCCCGCGAGTTTTATATGGATGGCACTTTACAGTATTGTGTGCAGAGCTGAACGAACTTACCAATCACGGTGGGGTATATGGCTCTCGGGGGTGGGACATCGACCGGGCTTGATGCAAGCAGAGAAACATTTCTCAATGAGTGAAAGTTACAGCAGCGTTGCCATGGAGAGTTTTCTTCCGTGCCTGGCTGGCTGCCTCGTTTCTATTGGGCACACGCGGACATTCGTCCCAGCGCGCTGCGTTCACAACACTTCCAAAAAAAAGTTTTTTAAGTTGCTGCCCAGCGGGACATTATACGTATATATGTCTCTCTCTGACAAAAAAATCAAAGTGATGCGTACGCGGCGGGATAAAAGAAAAGTAAGGAACTCAATGTAGCCTAATGTAGTCTGCAGTCACATAGCGACACCTGTCCGTCGGCGATAACAGTCCCCGGTAAACCGGACCAATTATAGGGTCGCACCGTTATTTGTGGGTCATTATTTTTTATTTGCATCGCGCTATTTGCATTGCCTCACACGATGAACACTACTAGGTGAGTGGAAAAGCAGACAAGCTTGGGCAATTTTTGAGAGAATTGACCCCCAGCTTCCCTGAGCTTTCCCGAATGTTCAAGCGGACCATGTGCCTTTTTGGGAGCACATACTTGTGCGAAAAGCTCTTCTCCACCTTGAACTTCAATAAGTCCAAGTACAGGTCCAGACTTACTGATAATCATCTTCAAGCCATACTGAGGGTCTCAACTGCTTCCTCCCTCAAGCCAAATGTGGCTCAGCTATGCGAGAGGAAGCGCTGCCAGGTCTCTAGCAGCAAGGAGTAGGCAAGAGAAGCCATGTTCAGAAGAACAGTTCATGTTCTTCAATGTTCCATTCATGTTCAGGACAATTCATATTCAGAAGAACCCATTGAGGTTAAAGAACTGTTAATAAAGACGTTTAAATCTTATTTTGTGTTAAAAAATAAAAATAAAGACATTTGAGAAGATTGGAATTTTTTTAACAAAGCTTTTCTTGTGGAATACCTGATGCGGCCCAGCCTCACCCAGACTCTGCCTCCAGCGGCCCCCAGGTAAATTGAGTTTGAGACCCCTGCTCTAGATTCTTAGCCGTCTCGTTATGCTAACCGTTATTACCAACGTTAGCTTAGCTCAACTTTATCCAGACTGAATCACTTCACATTGGATGTAAGATTTATACAAATAAAGCAAATGTTCTGTGATTGAATAAATGATAGAGTCATACCTGGACGATGGTTCCCCCGAAGAGCCGAGTCTGCAGCAGCAACAGCCAATCAGAACCTAGAACCTAGAAAGCTGCACATGAACGCGCCGTCGTCACGGTCGCTACGAGAACGCCACTAGACTCGTTCATGTGGGATAGGCGGGGCCAAGAAAAACACTACTGCGCAGGTGCTGTGGACACGGAAGTAGGATTCGTAAAAACTTTTTCGGCGTATGCGCTGGGTGAGCAACTTTCATTGGAATGAATGGGCCGCCATCATTGAATGCCTCATCCATAGTTTAATACATCCATGACGTGAACGCACATCGGTGCCAAGTGTGAAAACTTTCAGTTCGGCCGACATTGAGGTGAATGGGATCGCCATCTCCTCTTGAGACGTCCGGTTTTTAAACCGTTAAAAAGCGTTAACGTTAGTAAGAAATAATCCTCGCGAAGGTGTAAAAGAAACAGACAGGGTTTGAAGAACGTGCTTTATCTTTCCAGTCAGGGAGCTGCGGTGTTGGTGAGTGAGAGCAAATGTTACAGCCTCTCTAGCTTAATCGTTGTCATCATGACTTCTGTGTGTGCTAGCTAATAATATAAGCTAGATGACTAGTACGAATGTAAATCACTGAGGCGAACTGCAAGGCATTGTAGCATACGGTCAAGTCCTAGTTTGGCTTAAGGATATTTACCTAACTCTGACAGGCCATATCATTGAGTCCAGCCAGTTACAATCAGAGCCATTAATAAATTGATCTGGTTATAATTGCAGTCAGGTCAGCGATAACAGGTCGGACCTGCCCCGTTTGGTCAGGTATCATGATGTAGCTTCTTGGACCAAACAGGGGCTCGAGTTGAGCTGCTGGACAGAGCCATGATCTGTTTGGAGACCAACAACAAGGAAAACGAACGCGCACATTTAGATAAAAAAACATCAGTCAACATCACGTAATGTGTTTTTTTTTATTTTGTGGAAGCATTTTTCAGTCAAAGGTGAAACAACACAGATATGATGGGTTATAGTGGGACTTGCCATGCCCGCCCCATTAACTTCAATAGAAGTGGCACCAAAGTCTGGCACCAATGCAAAATTCGAATGCTGTCACATGACGTAATGACCCTTCCTTCTTTTATAGTTTCCTTGGTTTCCTCCAGAATCAAGTCTCTCTCTCTCTCTCTCTCTCTCTCTCTCTCATTCACACTCTGCCTCGCTCTACCTTCACTCTGATCCATTAGAGAGAGAGAGAGAGAGAGAGAGAGAGAGGGGTAGATGTGTAACCGGAGCGGTCTGTTGAACTCTCAGACTGAACAGACAGGAGGAACGCTGCTCTCAGGTCAGTTATATTATTATATGATGTACGAGAAAATTTACCCAAATGTTCTTTTACATCATTGGCTGTTTAACTCTGAGTCACATTTGCCAAATCACATGGTACTGACTGTTATACATTCTTAGTTTATCCTGTCACTTTAATTCTGAAGCAGGACAAAGCTCCGCCCCTTAATGTGCTTCACCGAGACAAACCAGGAAACAGAGGTTGTTATTTTCCCTCTCCTCACTGAGAAGAGACACACACACCGAGAGACAGACAATAAGATTCACCTTCAGACCAAACCCACGACTTCCACTGAGGGAGGACAGCTACAGGAGGGAATACTGGGAATACTGGGAATACTGGAAAACTGCCACTTCAACCTGCCGCTGACTGCGTAAACTGAACGTGAGTTTTAGAGAAACCACGACTCAAAGTGAAAGTAACTTTCTAGAGGAGGGAGTGGTGCCACAACTGGCTGACTCACTTCCTGTTTGAGCCGTCTGCCTGGTGAGTTTTCAGCTTCACTCAGAGAGAAAATGTCTTCCAGATCAGAGGAGGATCTCTCCTGTTCTGTCTGCCATGACGTCTTTAAAGATCCTGTCCTCCTGTCATGCAGCCACAGCTTCTGTAAAGCCTGTCTGCAGAGCTGGTGGACAGAGAAACTAATACATGACTGTCCACTTTGTAAGAGAAGATCTTCAAAGGATGAACCACCTTGTAACTTGGTGTTAAAGAACCTGTGTGAGTCTTTCTTACTGGAGAGAGATCAGAGAGCTTCAGCAGGATCTGAGCTTCTCTGCAGTCTGCACTCTGAGAAACTCAAGCTCTTCTGTCTGGACCATCAGCAGACAGTGTGTGTTGTCTGTCTGCATTCAAAAACACACACCGACCACAGAATCAGACCCATCGATGAAGCTGCACTGGATCTCAAGGAGGAATTTCAGGAATCACTGAAGCCCTTAAAGGAGAAACTGGAGCTCTTTAATAAAGTTAAAGGAAACTGTGATCAAACAGCAGAACACATTAAGGTCCAGGCCCGACGCACAGAGAGGCAGATTAAGGAGGAGTTTAAGAAGCTTCACCAGTTTCTACAAGAGGAAGAGGAGGCCAGGATCGCTGCACTGAGGGAGGAAGAGGAGCAGAAGAGTCAGACGATGAAGGAGAAGATCGAGGGTCTGAGCAGAGAGATAGCAGCTCTTTCAGACACAGTCAGAGCCATAGAGAAGGAGCTGAGAGCTGAAGACGTCTCGTTCCTGCAGAACTACAAGGCTACAGTGGAAAGAGTCCAGCGCCCCCTGCTGGAGGATCCACAGCTGGTCTCAGGAGCTCTGATAGACGAGGCCAAACACCTGGGCAACCTGAGCTTCACAGTCTGGGACAAGATGAAGGAGATGGTCTCCTACACTCCTGTGATTCTGGACCCCAACACTGCTGATCCAGATCTCATCCTGTCTGAAGATCTGACCAGTGTGAGATGGGGAGAAGAGCAGCAGCTTCCTGAAAACCCAGAGAGGTTTCACCCCTGCTCTCTCCTGGGATCAGAGGACTTTAACTCAGGAACTCACAGCTGGGATGTTGAGGTTGGAGACAGTACATTCTGGGTCCTGGGTATGTTAGCAGAGTCTGTCCAGAGGAGAGGAGACATACAGTCTGGATTATGGAGAATATTGTTCTGTAATGGTGAATACAGAGCACACTCCCCATCAGATCCAGACACTGTTCTCCCAGTGAAGAAGAAGCTCCAGAGGATCAGACTGCATCTGGACTGGAACAGAGGAAAGCTGTCACTCTCTGATCCTGATACTAACACACACATACACACCATCACACACACTTTCACTGACAGGCTGTTTCCATACTTTTACACTGTATATGAACCTCTGAAGATTTTACCAGTGAAGGTCTCTGTAACAGTGGAACAGCACAGTTAGAGATGAAGATGATGGTGATGATGATGATCTGGGATTAATAAAGTCCTTATCTATCTATCTATCTATCTATCTATCTATCTATCTGCAGGTACTAAAATGTAAAAAGTCTTTATTATAGCCTCATTATAAAAACAGCGACTAACGCGTATCGACCAAGAACCGGTCTTCATCAGAGTCAAAGTGCTGATGGAGAAATTATTATAGGAGAGACATTTTTTCCAGAATAATCCAGAAACGCAGTGAATTTTAAACTTGATCAAATAACAAAAAACTACAATACCTATTAAAGCTGCAGAAATTTCTGTTGTATCAGAATGAATGTGAATCTCTGTGTGTTTTATGTTGCATAATCAGGTTGATCTGCATTCGTTTACAGTTTGTTCTAATCATTTTGTTTGCTTCTGATTTTTGTCTCCATTATTTATGTAAGCTTTGGCAACATACAGTCAGCAGCCTATTACTTGTCATGCTAATAAAGCTGATTGAAATGGAAAGTGAATAAAGATATGTGATCTGACCATCCGTCTTATAGAAGCCACTGGACATATATTCATACATTTTATTACGCCGTTTTTCCATGATAACGAGCTAATTGAACTTTGTTTTCTCCAGATATCGAGTTATTTATGTCATTATCTCCAGATAACACATGTTGTTTTCCAGAGATAACGACAAAATCATCTGGAGATCTCTGGAAAACAAAGTAACGGCCACAGATTAATTATCTCGTTATCTGGAGAAAAGCAAAGTTTGTTTTCCAGAGATTATGAATGAATTTACTATTGTTTTTACTTTTGTCTTTTGAATAGTTTTAATGCTGTCTCCTCATGACAGCTAATGTGTGTATTAAGTGTTCTGTGTGTGTGTGTGTGTGTGTGTGTGTGGCCTGTATGATGCATCTGATCTGAAACATAAAGTTCCTTGGAAAAATAAAGTCATTTGAATTGGATTTGAAACGTTCTGCTGATTGACTTTATATCATCTTCTCTCTCTCTCTCTCTCTCTCTCTGTCTCTCTCTCTGTCTCTCTCTCTCTGTCTCTCTCTCTGTCTCTCTCTCTGTCTCTCTCTCTGTCTCTCTCTCTGTCTCTCTCTCTCTGTCTCTCTCTCTGTCTCTCTCTCTGTCTCTCTCTCTGTCTCTCTCTCTCTCTCTCTGTGTCTCTCCCTCTCTCTCTCTCAAATTCAAATTCATATTTGCTTTATTGGCATGAATGTCACAACAACAATATTGCCAAAGCATCAAGAGTCAATGAAACAAAACAATAGTAACACAACATTAAGATTGCTACATATTAATTATATATATACAGTATATCCTCTGCATGTGTGTGTGTGTGAGTGCTGATGAGGGGTTTATGTTTAGGGAAGGATGAAGGGGGACAGCAGCCATATTGAAATGAATCCCCAGTTAACAGTAATGTTATGGATCCTATAGGAACAGAGTCATTCATTCAGTGACCATCTCCCCAATTACATTTCAACAGATCACATCATACTGTGTGTGTGTGTGTGTGTGTGTGTGTGTGTGTGTGTGTCTCGGTCACTCACTGTCCCTCAGGTTGTGGCATGTTGATACATATTGGGCAGCAAGATATGCCCTGTCTCCTTCTCCTAGGAGTATTTTTAATTTTGAGAGGTCGTTAAGCTCTTTGAAATCTGATTACAGAGTAAATTACAGAGTTGAGCTTGTTAAAGTAAACGTTCCTTATTTCATCGAATGTTTTACATTGTAGGAGGAAGTGCATCTCTGTCTCAACCTCACCTGTCCAACAGTGACCACATATTCTGTTTTCTTTTGGTCGCCATGATTTTTTGTGTCGTCCTTTTTCGATCGCCAATTTGTGGTCGCTGAGCCTGTACCTGGTGAGGATCTGTCTCTGCTTCCTATCTCTGACAGTAGAGAGATATTCTGCCAATTCATAATCTCTTTTTAGGGCCAGATAACATTCTGATCTACTTTGGCTTTTAGTTTCTTCTTTCCAATGTTCCAAATAGGTTTCTTTATATTGCGTTATAATGTGGTTTACTCTGGTTGGTGTTGGTGCAGCAGTGTTGGTGTGAGCTGGTCAGAGTGTGTGAGAAGGGCCGGTTAGTCTCTCTATGTCTCTCTCTCTCTCTCTCTGGTCAGAGTGTGTGAGAAGGGCCGGTTAGTCTCAGCACCAGCTGACATAGTGGACTCTTTTCTGGGCTCAGCTCTTGGGTTTGGAGGGCTTTGGAGTGGAGGCTGTCTAGGGGGCTGGATTTAAGGTGATGAAAAAATTTGAGTGCTCTCTTTTGAATGTTAATTATCAGTGGGTATCTGCCTGATTCTGCTCTACATGCATGTGTTGGTGTGTTTCTGTGTACGTGTAAAATGTATCTGCAGAATTCTGCATGTAAAGATTGTGTTGGATGTTTCTCCCAGCGGGTGAAGCTGTGATGACTGAGTGGACCCCAGACTTCACTACCATACAGCGCAATGGGCTGGACATCACACTGTCACACAATCACACATATTCCACATACAGGAATGTTTTCATAATGCAAAGAAACCAACAGATTACGACAATAATCTGTTAACCGGCTCCTGATCTGCTTGTGAGGCTTCACACTTCAACTAAAGTGCCAGTTAAACATCTGATTTACATTAGAAACTCTACTGAGACTCTACTGAGTTCCATCCAAGCTCATAATAAAACACTGTGGTGTGAAATATGACCTGAGAAATCATTACAGTATTCATCCACACAAGAGTTATGTGTTAGTGTGAGGAGACTAGACAATATAGGACCTACAGACACACACACACACACACACACACACACACACACACACACTTTGTTACGAGGCAAATAACCATCAACACAAACATAAAGTAAAAATATCTTGTTACTGTACTTCAGATTTTCAAGTATCTACTTTACAGCAGTTTTTCTTTTACTTACAAGACTTTTTACTTTTACTCTCTACATTTCAACAGGAAAAAAGAATGAAAGAAAGAAAGACAGAAAGAAAGAAAGAAAGAAAGAAAAAGAGAAAGAAAGAAAGAGAAAGAAAGGAAGGAGGAAAGAATGAAGAAAGAAAGGAATTTTTTTTAGTTTTACAAATAAAGTTTATTATCATTATTAATATTATTGACATTATTAACATGAACATTAATATCAGTATCGGTATCATTCTTACTGCAGATATTTGGCCGATTGTGTCATGAACACAACTGTCAGATGAACAGAATAAAACTAACACGGTGTTTTAATGATCTGAAGACCGGATCTGAGAGCTGAACCTGTTTGTGTTTGTAGTTTCCTGGTCCTCCTACCTGGTCAGGTCCAGCACTCTGACGCCCTCTAGAGGCCGGAGGTTTCCTCCTGTCCAACAGATGGAAGAGGTTCATCAGATGAAGGTGAGACATCAGTCACTGCTGCACTTTGTCCCCAGAAATGTAGTCTCTATATGCAGTTTCCAATGTTTTGGTTGCAAAAACTATTCAATTCAGAGACTTTGCCATGAATTAGAGTTTGCTGAATTGAATTAAAATATAAACTAATACAATGCACAAAAGTGGAAAATAAAGAACATGTTTAAAGTGAAATCTGCAGTAGGCCTAAATGAAAAATACATGTTTTTTTTCACAGCTTATATTTGTAGTCATGTAGCTAGGCATACACAGCAACTATCCAGAACTTGGATGTGTGATGTCCTAAAAGCGTGGACAGAATATTGACAGTAAACTGGTAGTTTGTTGGTTGGACAGCAGGTGGCGCTGCTGCCTAAAGAATGAACACACACTCAACCATGGAAATGATTTTCCTGATTTTTCAACACTGGGACTCACTGGACTTTTTAAATCACAGGAAAACCTTTTTATAATGCTCTTTGGATTGTAACTGCACTTTGTAAAAAAAGCTTTCATTGTATTCAAACAGCAAATCTTCAGCAACAACTTCTCAGTTTGTGATTCAAAATGTTTCTTGTTCTCTGAAATCTAAAATATTGAAAACTCTGTTTACTGCAAAAACTGCAATTTATATCTTAATTGCAATATTCAGCAAAATAATGGTTAAGGTTTAAAAAAATACTGCCAACACTGTCTCCCACTGCCCAACCACACACACACACACACACACACACACACACACACACACACACACACACACACACACACACACACACACACACACTTCCATGTAAGCCAGGGTTACCATGACAACAGTCAAACTTTGTCTTGGGAGACCAAGCCCCCAGGAAGAGCTCTGGGCTGTGCGGTCATTTTGGCGTAGTGGCCAAGCTCGGTATTGCAAGTCACGTGACGCGGGCCCAAAAAGACTTTTTCCCATAGACATACATGGGGAAAGAAACAGCTGTAAAACTCCGGGAACATTTTTATGGCTATCACTCAAAGTCAAAAACGATTCTTTCAGTTATCAACTTTTAAATCATTGGCTCCATTTTTCTTTGGAAGCCACCAAGAGCCGTATAAAGCTGGATTTTATGGAGCTCCGTGAACGCGCCTCTCGGCCACGGGAACGCTCCGTGCGCATTCACCGCTTCTACTTCCACTGTTGACGAGCTATACAGCTAGCTGACTGTTAGCGGAGGCTTTTAGCTGTATGTGATCAAACTAGATCACATTAAACTCAACCTACACGTCCGCCGACACTTAGGTTTAACAGGCAAGACTTCAGAACAATAACGGATGGTTTCTATTTTGTTTTTGTTTCTCTCTTGATTAAATAGGTCGCTTGCAAGCTAGCTAGCTAACGTTATAACATTGCTGTAGTTAACCAGCTACATGTAGCATAAGCAGTTCTATGCACCTACTTACTATTATATATTTATTTACATCTCGAAATTCTCAGTTTACACACTATGCCTATGTACTTTTCTTTATCCTATTAAAGTTATGAATGTATTTGGGCTTTGATGGTTGTTCTAATTTATTTTACTGTCTGTAAATTTATATTTAGATGTCCAATTTGAGTTAACCTGCTTGAGTTACTGATAATGTCTATTATGTAAATGGGATTGAGTCTTCTTCCAACCAGGAGTGTTTCTGGGCACTGCATAGGGAGATCAAGCTTATAGAAATGTTGTTATGACAGAGTCTAGACAGTATAACACTTACAAACTCAAGTAAACCTTGGTGTGACACCAAACGAACCTAGAATATTCCCAATGATAATAATTTAAGATTTTTTTTTCCACTAGCAAACCTTGCATCTAAGTTGCAGAATGCAAACCTGTCTTCATGCACTGTTTATATAGGACTGTGTTTGATCAGAGTACTAATATTTCTCATGACTAAATGTTGTGAGGTGACCCACCTTTGATCCAGTGTAGTTCAGTCCCATGGATTAAATCAATACATGCAGCAGAATAATAATGGCTACAAGTAATACTATCTCTACACTGAGGCAACAGCATGTTGGTTAACTTGGACTATGTGGTCTAGATGTGTGGCTTTAGTCAATATTATCAGAAATTACTCACAAGGAAGAGACATTCAAAAAATGTATCAGTGTATATTCTGTAAGACTTGTATAAATAAAAACACTGTTAGTAACATAATATTGATATTTGTGACTACAAAAACATAATGCTGGTAAAATGTAATAACCAAGGTAAGATGGAGAAAAGTAATTTGAGGGCAGTGGACTACAGAGTGATGACAAATAAGACTTATTTAATAGATGATTCAAGACAAACTGTTATATGTAAAGTAAACATTTATTTCAAAATACGTTCCATTCTACATGTTCCATTTTATATGGGTGAAACATTCTCAGGAGTATCAAGCATTACAAGACAAAAAAAACAAAACAACCACAATCATCTTTGAACTGGAACACTAGTTTATAACAGGTGGATATTTAGAGAGCCCCGGTCCACAGAGGGCAGCTGTAATATGTCAGTACAAGGTAAGATTCAGTAAAAGCAAAGGGTTCAGAAATCTAGTAAAGAAAGAAACTAGTGAAAAGGCCAGAACACATCATAAATAAGTTAATTTCTTTGGGAGCATTTTCCAGAGAAGTGTCAGGTGGTTCTTGAAGAGCAGGACTTTCTGTAACAGAAGAAACTGCAGTTAGTATCTGCAGCTCAGTGTCTTCCAGAAAACAGTTGGCATACATCATGATGGTGATTACAGCACAGGGTGAAAAGTACTTAATTTGTGAAGCACTGGCTCCAGTAGAGGTGAAAAAGTCGCTACCAAGTCATTACTATCTGTGACCGATGTGAACCATCTCTCGTCGAAAATGCTCTAAATTAAGTTCAAAATGAATCTCCTCACCTGGTTAAGCAAGTAAACCCTTGACATGGACCTGGCTAGCGATGTGTGGCATGAACTTGACTCCCTGTGAGAAACACAAGACAACGTTCAACACAACAAGTGGAGCAACACGAGTGGAGCATAAATCACAAATGCAAAGTTTAGTCTATGATCTAACGTTAGCGAACATTTCTATCTTTACGTTAACTTGTTTGATGTTAACCCATGGATGTGTTAGCTGACTCTAGCCTCTAGATTCTTAGCCGTCTCGTTATGCTAACCGTTATTACCAACGTTAGCTTAGCTCAACTTTATCCAGACTGAATCACTCCACATCGGATGTAAGATTTATACAAATAAAGCAAATGTTCTGTGATTGAATAAATGATAGAGTCATACCTGGACGATGGTTTCCCCGAAGAGCCGAGTCTGCAGCAGCAACAGCCAATCAGAAGCTAGAACCTAGAAAGCTGCACATGAACGCGCCGTCGTCACGGTCGCTACGAGAACGCCACTAGACTCGTTCATGTGGGATAGGCGGGGCCAAGAAAAACAGTACTGCGCAGGTGCTGTGGACACGGAAGTAGGATTCGTAAAAACGTTTTCGGCGTATGCGCTGGGTGAGCAACTTTCATTGGAATGAATGGGCCGCCATCATTGAATGCCTCATCCATAGTTTAATACATCCATGGCGTGAACGCACATCGGTGCCAAGTGTGAAAACTTTCAGTTCGGCCGACGTTGAGGTGAACGGGATCGCCATCTCCTCTGTTGAGACGTCCGGTTTTTAAACCGTTAAAAAGCGTTAACGTTAGTAAGAAATAATCCTCGTGAAGGTGTAAAAGAAACAGACAGGGTTTGAAGAACGTTCTTTATCTTTCCAGTCAGGGAGCTGCGGTGTTGGTGAGTGAGAGCAAATGTTACAGCCTCTCTAGCTTAATCGTTGTCATCATGACTTCTGTGTGTGCTAGCTAATAATATAAGCTAGATGACTAGTACGAATGTAAATCACTGAGGCGAACTGCAAGGCATTGTAGCATACAGTCAAGTCCTAGTTTGGCTTAAGGATATTTAACTAACTCTGACAGGCCACAGCATTGAGTCCAGCCAGTTACAATCAGGGCCATTAATAAATTGATCTGGTTATAATTGCAGTCAGGTCAGCGATAACAGGTCGGACCTGCCCCGTTTGGTCAGGTATCATGATGTAGCTTCTTGGACCAAACAGGGGCTTGAGTTGAGCTGCTGGACAGAGCCATGATCTGTTTGGAGACCAACAACAAGGAAAACGAACGCGCACATTTAGATAAAAAACATCAGTCAACATCACGTAATGTGTTTTTTTTTATTTTGTGAGAAGCATTTTTCAGTCAATGGTGAAACAACACAGATATGATGGGTTATAGTGGGACTTGCCATGCCCGCCCCATTAACTTCAATAGAAGTGGCACCAAAGTCTGGCACCAATGCAAAATTCGAATGCTGTCACATGACGTAATGACCCTTCCTTCTTTTATAGTTTCCTTGGTTTCTCCCAGAATCAAATCTCTCTCTCTCTCTCTCTCTCTCTCTCTCTCCCATTCACACTCTGCCTCGCTCTACCTTCACTCTGATCCATTAGAGAGGGAGAGAGAGAGAGAGAGAGAGAGAGAGAGAGAGGTAGATGTGTAACCGGAGCGGTCTGTTGAACTCTCAGACCGAACAGACAGGAGGAACGCTGCTCTCAGGTCAGTTATATTTCTCTGTATCAGCGGTGGAAAAACTCCTCTAATCCTTTACTGAAGTAAAAGTATCAAATACCATAATGGAAAAATACTTTATTAAAAGTAAAAGTTCTGCATTCAAAAGTTTACTTCAGTAAAAGTCTAGTACTCCAGTCACTTAAAGCAACTCAATCTGACATTTCAGGTCATTTCAATGTGTCAATCAGAGTTAAACAGCCAATGACGTACGAGAAAATTTACCCAAATGTTCTTTTACATCATTGGCTGTTTAACTCTGAGTCACATTTGCCAAATCACATGGTACTGACTGTTATACATTCTTAGTTTATCCTGTCACTTTAATTCTGAAGCAGGACAAAGCTCCGCCCCTTAATGTGCTTCACCGAGAC
Source organism: Centroberyx gerrardi (assembly GCF_048128805.1). Lineage (NCBI taxonomy): Eukaryota > Metazoa > Chordata > Actinopteri > Beryciformes > Berycidae > Centroberyx > Centroberyx gerrardi. Next base: position 865,723 of record NC_136018.1, on the reverse strand, counting down.
AAACCAGGAAACAGAGGTTGTTATTTTCCCTCTCCTCACTGAGAAGAGACACACACACCGAGAGACAGACGATAAGATTCACCTTCAGACCAAACCCACGACTTCCACTGAGGGAGGACAGCTACAGGAGGGAATACTGGGAATACTGGAAAACTGCCACTTCAACCTGCTGCTGACTGCACAAACTGAACGTGAGTTTTAGAGAAACCACGACTCAAAGTGAAAGTAACTTTCAGGGAACTTTCTAGAGGAGGGAGTGGTGCCACAACTGGCTGACTGAATTCCTGTTTGAGCCATCTGTCCAGTTTGTTTTCAGCTTCACTCAGAGAGAAAATGTCTTCCAGATCAGAGGAGGATCTCTCCTGTTCTGTCTGCCATGACATCTTTAAAGATCCTGTCCTCCTGTCATGCAGCCACAGCTTCTGTAAAGCCTGTCTGCAGAGCTGGTGGACAGAGAAACTAATACATGACTGTCCAATTTGTAAGAGAAGATCTTCAAGGAATGAACCACCTTGTAACTTGGTGTTAAAGAACCTGTGTGAGGCTTTCTTACTGGAGAGAGATCAGAGAGCTTCAGCAGGATCTGAGCTTCTCTGCAGTCTGCACTCTGAGAAACTCAAGCTCTTCTGTCTGGACCATCAGCAGACAGTGTGTGTTGTCTGTCTGCATTCAAAAACACACACCGACCACAGAATCAGACCCATCGATGAAGCTGCACTGGATCTCAAGGAGGAACTTCAGGAATCACTGAAGCCCTTACAGGAGAAACTGGAGCTCTTAAATGAATTTAAAGAAAACTATGATCAAACAGCAGAACACATTAAGGTCCAGGCCCGACACACAGAGAGGCAGATTAAGGAGGAGTTTAAGAAGCTTCACCAGTTTCTACAAGAGGAAGAGGAGGCCAGGATCGCTGCACTGAGGGAGGAAGAGGAGCAGAAGAGTCAGACGATGAAGGAGAAGATCGAGGGTCTGAGCAGAGAGATAGCAGCTCTTTCAGACACAGTCGGAGCCATACAGAAGGAGCTGAGAGCTGAAGACGTCTCGTTCCTGCAGAACTACAAGGCTACAGTGGAAAGAGTCCAGCGCCCCCTGCTGGAGGATCCACAGCTGGTCTCAGGAGCTCTGATAGACGAGGCCAAACACCTGGGCAACCTGAGCTTCACAGTCTGGGACAAGATGAAGGAGATGGTCTCCTACACTCCTGTGATCCTGGACCCAAACACTGCTGATCCAGATCTCATCCTGTCTGAAGATCTGACCAGTGTGAGACGTGGAGAGAGACAGAAGCTTCCTGAAAACACAGAGAGGATTAACTCCTGGTCTGTCCTGGGATCAGAGGGCTTTAACTCAGGAACTCACAGCTGGGATGTTGAGGTTGGAGACAGTACATACTGGTTCCTGGGTGTGTTAGCAGAGTCTGTCCAGAGGAAAGGAGACATACAGTCTGGATTATGGAGAATATGGTTCTGTAATGGTGAATACATAGCAGACTCCCCATCAGATCCAGACACTGATCTCCCAGTGAAGAAGAAGTTCCAGAGGATCAGACTGCATCTGGACTGGAACAGAGGAAAGCTGTCATTCTCTGATCCTGATACTAACACACACATACACACCTTCACACACACCTTCACTGACAGGCTGTTTCCATACTTTAACACTTGGGATGAACCTCTGAAGATTTTACCAGTGAAGGTCTCTGTAACAGTGGAACAGCACAGTTAGAGATGAAGATGATGGTGATGATGATGATCTGGGATTAATAAAGTTCTTATTTATCTATCTATCTATCTATCTATCTATCTATCTATCTATCTATCTATCTATCTGCAGGTACTAAAATGTAAAAAGTCTTTATTATAGCCTCATTATAAAAACAGCGACTAACGCGTATCGACCAAGAACCGGTCCTCATCAGAGTCAAAGTGCTGATGGAGAAATTATTATAGGAGAGACATTTTTTCCAGAATAATCCAGAAACGCAGTGAATTTTAAACTTGATCAAATAACAAAAAACTACAATATCTATTAAAGCTGCAGAAATTTCTGTTATATCAGAATGAATGTGAATCTCTGTGTGTTTTATGTTGCATAATCAGGTTGATCTGCATTCGTTTACAGTTTGTTCTAATCATTTTGTTTGCTTCTGATTTTTGTCTCCATTATTTATGTAAGCTTTGGCAACATACAGTCAGCAGCCTATTACTTGTCATGCTAATAAAGCTGATTGAAATGGAAAGTGAATAAAGATATGTGATCTGACCATCCGTCTTATAGAAGCCACTGGACATATATTCATACATTTTATTACGCCGTTTTTCCATGATAACGAGCTAATTGAACTTTGTTTTCTCCAGATATCGAGTTATTTATGTCATTATCTCCAGATAACACATGTTGTTTTCCAGAGATAACGACAAAATCATCTGGAGATCTCTGGAAAACAAAGTAACGGCCACAGATTAATTATCTCGTTATCTGGAGAAAAGCAAAGTTTGTTTTCCAGAGATTATGAATGAATTTACTATTGTTTTTACTTTTGTCTTTTGAATAGTTTTAATGCTGTCTCCTCATGACAGCTAATGTGTGTATTAAGTGTTCTGTGTGTGTGTGTGTGTGTGTGTGTGTGGCCTGTATGATGCATCTGATCTGAAACATAAAGTTCCTTGGAAAAATAAAGTCATTTGAATTGGATTTGAAACGTTCTGCTGATTGACTTTATATCATCTTCTCTCTCTCTCTCTCTGTCTCTCTCTCTGTCTCTCTCTCTCTGTCTCTCTCTCTGTCTCTCTCTCTGTCTCTCTCTCTGTCTCTCTCTCTCTCTCTCTGTGTCTCTCCCTCTCTCTCTCTCAAATTCAAATTCATATTTGCTTTATTGGCAGGAATGTCACAACAACAATATTGCCAAAGCATCAAGAGTCAATGAAACAAAACAATATGAACACAACATTAAGATTGATACATATTAATTATATATATACAGTATATCCTATGCATGTATGTGTGTGTGAGTGCTGATGAGGGGTTTATGTTTAGGGAAGGATGAAGGGGGACAGCAGCCATATTGAAATGAATCCCCAGTTAACAGTAATGTTATGGATCCTATAGGAACAGAGTCATTCATTCAGTGACCATCTCCCCAATTACATTTCAACAGATCACATCATACTGTGTGTGTGTGTGTGTGTGTGTGTGTGTGTGTGTGTGTGTGTGTCTCGGTCACTCACTGTCCCTCAGGTTGTGGCATGTTGATACATATTGGGCAGCAAGATATGCCCTGTCTCCTTCTCCTAGGAGTATTTTTAATTTTGAGAGGTCGTTAAGCTCTTTGAAATCTGAAATTACAGAGTTGAACTTGTTAAAGTAAACGTTCCTTATTTCATCGAATGTTTTACATTGTAGGAGGAAGTGCATCTCTGTCTCAACCTCACCTGTCCAACAGTGACCACATATTCTGTTTTCTTTTGGTCGCCATGATTTTTTGTGTCGTCCTTTTTCGATCGCCAATTTGTGGTCGCTGAGCCTGAACCTGGTGAGGATCTGTCTCTGCTTCCTATCTCTGACAGTAGAGAGATATTCTGCCAATTCATAATCTCTTTTTAGGGCCAGATAACATTCTGATCTACTTTGGCTTTTAGTTTCTTCTTTCCAATGTTCCAAATAGGTTTCTTTATATTGTGTTATAATGTGGTTTACTCTGGTTGGTGTTGGTGCAGCAGTGTTGGTGTGAGCCTGGTCAGAGTGTGTCTGAGGGCCGGTTAGTCTCTCTATGTCTCTCTCTCTCTCTCTCTGGTCAGAGTGTGTGAGAAGGGCCGGTTAGTCTCTCTATGTCTCTCTCTCTCTCTCTCTGGTCAGAGTGTGTGAGAAGGGCCGGTTAGTCTCTCTATGTCTCTCTCTCTCTCTCTCTGGTCAGAGTGTGTGAGAAGGGCCGGTTAGTCTCAGCACCAGCTGACATAGTGGACTCTTTTCTGGGCTCAGCTCTTGGGTTTGGAGGGCTTTGGAGTGGAGGCTGTCTAGGGGGCTGGATTTAAGGTGATGAAAAAATTTGAGTGCTCTCTTTTGAATGTTAATTATCAGTGGGTATCTGCCTGATTCTGCTCTACATGCATGTGTTGGTGTGTTTCTGTGTACGTGTAAAATGTATCTGCAGAATTCTGCATGTAAAGATTGTGTTGGATGTTTCTCCCAGCGGGTGAAGCTGTGATGACTGAGTGGACCCCAGACTTCACTACCATACAGCGCAATGGGCTGGACATCACACTGTCACACAATCACACATATTCCACATACAGGAATGTTTTCATAATGCAAAGAAACCAACAGATTACGACAATAATCTGTTAACTGGCTCCTGATCTGCTTGTGAGGCTTCACACTTCAACTAAAGTGCCAGTTAAACATCTGATTTACATTAGAAACTCTACTGAGACTCTACTGAGTTCCATCCAAGCTCATAATAAAACACTGTGGTGTGAAATATGACCTGAGAAATCATTACAGTATTCATCCACACAAGAGTTATGTGTTAGTGTGAGGAGACTAGACAATATAGGACCTACACACACACACACACACACACACACACACACACACACTTTGTTACGAGGCAAATAACCATCAACACAAACATAAAGTAAAAATATCTTGTTACTGTACTTCAGATTTTCAAGTATCTACTTTACAGCAGTTTTTCTTTTACTTACAAGACTTTTTACTTTTACTCTCTACATTTCAACAGGAAAAAAGAATGAAAGAAAGAAAGACAGAAAGAAAGAAAGAAAGAAAGAAAAAGAGAAAGAAAGAAAGAGAAAGAAAGGAAGGAGGAAAGAATGAAGAAAGAAAGGAATTTTTTTTAGTTTTACAAATAAAGTTTATTATCATTATTAATATTATTGATATTATTAACATGAACATTAATATCAGTATCGGTATCATTCTTACTGCAGATATTTGGCCGATTGTGTCATGAACACAACTGTCAGATGAACAGAATAAAACTAACACGGTGTTTTAATGATCTGAAGACCGGATCTGAGAGCTGAACCTGTTTGTGTTTGTAGTTTCCTGGTCCTCCTACCTGGTCAGGTCCAGCACTCTGACGCCCTCTAGAGGCCGGAGGTTTCCTCCTGTCCAACAGATGGAAGAGGTTCATCAGATGAAGGTGAGACATCAGTCACTGCTGCACTTTGTCCCCAGAAATGTAGTCTCTATATGCAGTTTCCAATGTTTTGGTTGCAAAAACTATTCAATTCAGAGACTTTGCCATGAATTAGAGTTTGCTGAATTGAATTAAAATATAAACTAATACAATGCACAAAAGTGGAAAATAAAGAACATGTTTAAAGTGAAATCTGCAGTAGGCCTAAATGAAAAATACATGTTTTTTTTCACAGCTTATATTTGTAGTCATGTAGCTAGGCATACACAGCAACTATCCAGAACTTGGATGTGTGATGTCCTAAAAGCGTGGACAGAATATTGACAGTAAACTGGTAGTTTGTTGGTTGGACAGCAGGTGGCGCTGCTGCCTAAAGAATGAACACACACTCAACCATGGAAATGATTTTCCTGATTTTTCAACACTGGGACTCACTGGACTTTTTAAATCACAGGAAAACCTTTTTATAATGCTCTTTGGATTGTAACTGCACTTTGTAAAAAAAGCTTTCATTGTATTCAAACAGCAAATCTTCAGCAACAACTTCTCAGTTTGTGATTCAAAATGTTTCTTGTTCTCTGAAATCTAAAATATTGAAAATCGGTTTACTGCAAAAACTGCAATTTATATCTTAATTGCAATATTCAGCAAAATAATGTAAAGGTTAAAAAAATACTGCCTACACTGTCTCCCACTGCCCAACCACACACACACACACACACACACACACACACACACACACACACTCTGTCTCTCTCTTCAGCATGTTTCATACAAAGGAAGCAGTTTTGTTGTGTTTAGTTGCTGAGCTGCTGAGTCACTACAAACACACACACACACACACTTCCATGTAAGCCAGGGTTACCATGACAACAGTCAAACTTTGTCTTGGGAGACTCTGTCTTGACTTTACTTCCTGGTTTCACCCAGAATCACATCTCTCTCTCTCTCTCTCTCTCTCTCTCTCTCTCTCTCTCAGACCGACAGACTTTAACTCAACAGACAGGAGGAACGCTGCTCTCAGGTCAGTTATATTTCTCTGTATCAGCGGTGGAAAAACTCCTCTAATCCTTTACTGAAGTAAAAGTATCAAATACCATAATGGAAAAATACTTTATTAAAGGTAAAAGTTCTGCATTCAATAGTTTACTTCAGTAAAAGTATAGAAGTATTATCAGTCTTGATGCAGACGCCTCATGTAGCCTTTATTTTATACTTTATAGGCTATCTGTATTTATTTTTAGACTTTGTAAACCTGAACTTTATATACTGTAGTAGGGTATCATCATATTGTAATTACACTGTAATGTATAATTGCACTAAATGTAGTTTAAATGTAGTTTAAACTACATTTGAATAAATGAGTTCTAACTGCACTGTCTGTCTGTCTGTCTGTCTGTCTGCCTGCCTGCCTGTCTGTCTGTCTGTCTGTCTGTCTGTCTGTCTGTCTGCCTGCCTGCCTGTCTGTCTGTCTGTCTGTCTGTCTGCCTGTCCTGTCTGTCTGTCTGACTGTCTGTCTGCCTGTCTGTCTGTCTGTCTGCCTGTCTGTCTGTCTGCCTGTCTGCCTGCCTGCCTGTCTGTCTGTCTGTCTGCCTGTCTGCCTGCCTGTCTGACTGTCTGCCTGTCTGTCTGTCTGTCTGTCTGCCTGTCTGTCTGTCTGCCTGTCTGCCAGCCTGTCTGACTGTCTGCCTGTCTGTCTGTCTGTCTGTCTGTCTGTCTGTCTGTCTGCCTGCCTGCCTGCCTGTCTGACTGTCTGCCTGTCTGTCTGTCTGTCTGTCTGCCTGTCTGTCTGTCTGCCTGTCTGCCTGCCTGCCTGTCTGTCTGTCTCTTTCTGTCTCTCTCTTCCCCTCCCTCTATCCTTTAAGGTGATGATAAACAGATTATAATTTTTAGGGTAAATTTGGGACACAGTTGGCTGGCAAATTTTGCTGGAAGTATTTTCTCACTGAAAACAATGTATCAGTTTGAAATCTAGCCAAACTTGGTCAGAGAGTAATACACGTTATGAAATTCCAACCTGATAAAATGATAAAATTCTGACATTTTCAGTAGAAAAGAGGAGGCCAAGATGACAGTGATGCAGCAGTTTATTTCATCCATTTTCACTCCTTTAATTGTCAAATTTGTCAGTTAACATTGCCCATTGCCCAGTTGCTCATACTCATTGCCCTAAGACTGTTCCTGTGTATCCTCAGCTTCACAGATGTCAGATCCAGACTGTCAGCCTCCAGCTGAGGCACTGGAGGGGGGCGGGGCTCCAGAGGGGGGCGGGGCTCCAGAGGGGGGCGGGGCTCCAGAGGGGGGCGAGGCGCCCGCCGCTCCCCCGTCCCACAGCTCTGATCCTGGGCTGGAAGGCTCCAGTCCTCCAGGAACAGAGCTCCAGACAGGGGAGCAGGGAGCCGGGCCTGTCCCAGAACAGAGCCTTGATCCTGGGCTGGAGACCCAGGACGGCCCTGGGGGAGAGGAGGAGGAGGAGGAGGAGGAGGAGGAGAGGGAGGAGAAGGAGGAAGAGGAGGAGCAGGGAGGAGCAGGCAGAACCTCAGCACTCAGACCTCCTCTGATGAACCTCCACAGAGGTACAAAGAACAGTTTTCATACTAATACTAACACCAATACTGATACTGATAAAACTAATACTATTACCAAGTCATATTGAAACTAATGCTAATACTAATACTAAAGCTAATACTAATACTAATGCTAATGCTAATGCTAATACCAACACTCATACTGATACAAAAACTAAGACTAACAATAATGCTAATACTATTACAATACTAATACTATTAATTCTAAGACTAAGACTCGTACTAGAACAACTTCTACTACTAATGTGACTAACACTAATACTTATACTGCTACTACAACCTCTACTACTATGAATATTAATATGAACACCATGAGTAGCCGTAATACAGCTGCTAATATTACTTCAACAACTACTACTACTACCAGCACTAATACTATTATTATTACTATTACCACTGGCATGACCACCACTACTACTACTACTACTACTACTACTACTACTACTGCTACTACTACTACTACCACTACTAATACTAACACTAATACTTACACTTATACTACAACTTCTACTACTACTACTACTATTAATACAAATATGAATAGTAACAGTAATGCTGCCACTGTTATTACTTAAAGAACTACTACTGCTAATAATAACAATAATATATAAAAATATAATATAAATAATTTGTATTTACTACTACTAATAATAATAACCAGACCTTGCCTAAAAATGGGTGTAATGATAATAATACTACTATTACTACTACTACTACTAATAATAATAATAATACATTTTATTTGTACAGCGCTTTACAAGATATTCAAAGAGACTTTACATGAAATAGTATGAGCATAAATAACTATACACATACATCGCAAGTAAAAAAAAAGACTAAAACCAACTATGTAAAACTATAAAAACAAATGTAATGTACCGATATTCCAGGATACTGAATCCTTGTTAGTCGGCTGTTTTCTGATGTTTTCCTGGTTTCTGTGTGTTTGTGCTAAAGCGTCACATCCTGTCCTCATCATCACGACTGTTTTCTCCTCCAATCACCAGAGGCAGCCGGCAGAGGACACCGGCGAATCGGAGGTCAGAACCTGAGAGCCACCAATCAGATGTCTTCTCCGGCGGCTGCTCCGTCCTCCACAGCCGGAACCTCTGTGAGTAGAAACAGCAGCAGCCGGCCAGCAGGGGGCGCCAGGGGGACTCGCATAGACTTTCACTGAGATAAAAAGGTTTTCCAAGCTTAACAGGAAAATAATTCTTAACATGTTTATGTAATGGAGCAATGAAAGACACATCAGGAACAAAATTATTTGGTTTATTGTCTTAACACACTGAACCAGTAGGAAGTTTGGCATGTACCAGAAAACACACACACACACACACACACACACACACACACACACACAGCCTAATACTGTTTGCATTGCATTTGGTGACCTGAAGATAGTTTTATGTTAAAAAATAAATCAAAATAAAGGAAGTATGAGCAGTGGGTGATTTTTGAAGGCTGACGCTGTGAAGCAGCTTGTTTATCGTTTGTTTTAGAATTTGACAATAAGAGTATTTTACAAGATCTTGTCTGCTTGTTCCAGCAGAAGGGAGATGTTGTGCAGGTCCGTGACAAACAGTGGAAGAACCTTTCTGTCCGTTCAGGTTCTGTGTTCTGTCCGTTCAGGTTCTGTGTTCTGTCCGTTCAGGTTCTGTGTTCTGTCTGCAGGTGTCGGGGAAGCGGACGCTGGTTTTGTCCAATGAGGCGAGGAGAGAGATGGCGAAGCAGGTCAGAGCGCTGAAGGAGGAGCGGCGAGCGGCGCTGGACGCACGGCACAAATACCTGATCAGCAGACTGGCGGACAGCGGGACCCTGGGGGAGACCGAGGTGGAGGACGCCCTGCTGTCCGACGACAAGGTGCCGGTTCAGACCGGTTCAGTTCAGTCCGGTTCAGTTCAGTCCGGTTCAGTTCAGTCCGGTTCAGACCGGTTCAGTTCAGTCAGTTCAGTCAGTTCAGTTCAGTCAGTTCAGTTCAGTCAGTTCAGTTCAGTTCAGTTCAGTCAGTTCAGTTCAGTCAGTTCAGTTCAGTTCAGTTCAGTTCAGTTCAGTTCAGTCAGTTCAGTTCAGTCAGTTCAGTTCAGTTCAGTTCAGTTCAGTCAGTTCACATCAGTCAGTTCAGTTCAGTCAGTTCAGTTCAGTTCAGTTCAGTTCAGTCAGTTCAGTTCAGTCAGTTCAGTTCAGTCAGTTCAGTTCAGTTCAGTTCACATCAGTCAGTTCAGTTCAGTCAGTTCAGTTCAGTTCAGTTCAGTCAGTTCAGTTCAGTCAGTTCAGTTCAGTTCAGTTCAGTCAGTTCAGTTCAGTTCAGTTCAGTTCACATCAGTCAGTTCAGTTCAGTTCAGTTCAGTCAGTTCAGTTCAGTTCAGTCAGTTTAGGTCAGTTCAGTCAGTTCAGTTCAGTCAGTTCAGTTCAGTTCAGTCAGTTCAGTTCAGTCAGTTCAGTCAGTTCAGTTCAGTCAGTTCAGTTCAGTTCAGTCAGTTCAGTTCAGTTCAGTCAGTTCAGTTCAGTCAGTTCAGTCAGTTCAGTTCAGTCAGTTCAGTTCAGTTCAGTTCAGTTCAGTCAGTTCAGTTCAGTTCAGTCAGTTCAGTTCAGTTCAGTCAGTTCAGTCAGTTCAGTTCAGTTCAGTCAGTTCAGTCAGTTCAGTTCAGTTCAGTCAGTTCAGTTCAGTTCAGTTCAGTCAGTTCACATCAGTCAGTTCAGTTCAGTCAGTTCAGTTCAGTTCAGTTCAGTCAGTTCAGTTCAGTCAGTTCAGTTCAGTCAGTTCAGTTCAGTTCAGTTCAGTTCACATCAGTCAGTTCAGTTCAGTTCAGTCAGTTCAGTTCAGTTCAGTTCAGTCAGTTCAGTCAGTTCAGTTCAGTCAGTTCAGTTCAGTCAGTTCAGTTCAGTTCAGTTCAGTCAGTTCAGTTCAGTCAGTTCAGTTCAGTTCAGTCAGTTCAGTCAGTTCAGTTCAGTTCAGTTCAGTTCAGTCAGTTCAGTCAGTTCAGTTCAGTCAGTTCAGTCAGTTCAGTTCAGTCAGTTCAGTTCAGTTCAGTTCAGTCAGTTCAGTCAGTTCAGTTCAGTCAGTTCAGTTCAGTTCAGTCAGTTCAGTTCAGTTCAGTTCAGTCAGTTCAGTTCAGTTCAGTTCAGTTCAGTTCACATCAGTCAGTTCAGTTCAGTTCAGTTCAGTCAGTTCAGTTCAGTTCAGTCAGTTCAGTTCAGTTCAGTCAGTTCAGTCAGTTCAGTTCAGTTCAGTTCAGTTCAGTCAGTTCAGTCAGTTCAGTTCAGTTCAGTTCAGTTCAGTCAGTTCACATCAGTCAGTTCAGTCAGTTCAGTTCAGTTCAGTTCAGTTCAGTTCAGTTCAGTCAGTTCAGTTCAGTCAGTTCAGTTCAGTTCAGTTCACATCAGTCAGTTCAGTTCAGTTCAGTTCAGTCAGTTCAGTTCAGTTCAGTTCAGTCAGTTCAGTTCAGTCAGTTCAGTTCAGTCAGTTCACATCAGTCAGTTCAGTTCAGTCAGTTCAGTTCAGTTCAGTCAGTTCAGTCAGTTCAGTCAGTTCAGTTCAGTCAGTTCAGTTCAGTTCAGTTCAGTTCACATCAGTCAGTTCAGTTCAGTTCAGTTCAGTTCAGTCAGTTCAGTTCAGTTCAGTCAGTTTAGGTCAGTTCAGTCAGTTCAGTTCAGTCAGTTCAGTTCAGTTCAGTCAGTTCAGTTCAGTCAGTTCAGTCAGTTCAGTTCAGTCAGTTCAGTTCAGTTCAGTCAGTTCAGTTCAGTTCAGTTCAGTCAGTTCAGTTCAGTCAGTTCAGTTCAGTCAGTTCAGTTCAGTTCAGTCAGTTCAGTCAGTTCAGTTCAGTTCAGTCAGTTCAGTTCAGTTCAGTTCAGTTCAGTCAGTTCAGTCAGTTCAGTTCAGTTCAGTTCAGTCAGTTCAGTCAGTTCAGTTCAGTTCAGTTCAGTCAGTTCAGTCAGTTCAGTTCAGTCAGTTCAGTTCAGTTCAGTTCAGTCAGTTCAGTCAGTTCAGTTCAGTTCAGTCAGTTCAGTTCAGTTCAGTCAGTTCAGTTCAGTTCAGTCAGTTCAATTCAGTCAGTTCAGTTCAGTCAGTTCAGTTCAGTTCAGTACAGTCAGTTCAGTTCAGTCAGTTCAGTCAGTTCAGTTCAGTTCAGTTCAGTTCAGTCAGTTCAGTTCAGTTCAGTCAGTTCAGTCAGTTCAGTTCAGTCAGTTCAGTTCAGTCAGTTCAGTTCAGTTCCAGTTCAGTTCAGTCAGTTCAGTTCAGTCAGTTCAGTTCAGTTCAGTTCAGTTCAGTTCAGTTCAGTCAGTTCAGTTCAGTTCAGTCAGTTCAGTTCAGTTCAGTTCCAGTTCAGTTCAGTTCAGTTCAGTCAGTTCAGTTCAGTTCAGTTCAGTTCAGTCAGTTCAGTTCAGTTCAGTCAGTTCAGTTCAGTTCAGTCCCGTTAATTTAAATTCAGTTCAATTCAACTCTGTTTCAAATCAGTTCAGTTCAGTCCAGTGTGATTCAGGTCAGTTGATATCAGTTAGCGGTCACAGTGAACAGAGTGGTGTCACGCCTCCATAACCAAAGATTGACAACAAACTAAAGATCATCACTTCTTCTGTAAAAGGGAAAAACAGTTTGTTTTATTGAACACCAACCACAGCAGCACAGGGAGGATTTCCATGTTGGAATAAGTCACCATCAGATGCTGCTGATCCAACAAGCAGGAGGAGGAAAACACTGTTTTCACTCCAGGCCAAATACCTACAATGTAAAAATGAAATTCCTTTGAAGTTGCTTTTTAAAAAGTGAGTTAATGTTCAGATGAAAACATATCTGACTCTCCAGTTCAGTCTGATGGAGGATTTCTTCTCTGTGAACGGATCCAAGAGGCTGATCTTCTTCTGTCAAGACGTCAGACAGGTTTGCTCTCTCTATCTTGTCTTCCCTCTTTCTTCCTCTCTTTCTCTGTCTTCCTCTCTCTCACTCCCACAATTCTTTCTATGTCTCTCTTTCTGTTTCGCCCCTCTCTCTCCCTACTTCTTTTTTTATTTCCTCTTATTCTTTTCTCTCCTCATCTCTCTTCCTTTCTCCGGTTCTCTCCTCTCTCTCTCTCTCTCTCTCTCTCTCTCTCTCTCTCTCTCTCTCAATTCAATGAGCTTTATTGACATGAAGTACAGTTCAGTATATATTGCCAAAGCTTAGTGATCAATAATGATAACATTAATAATAATGATAATAACAATAGCAATAGTAATAATAGTAATGATAAAAAAAGAAAGAATCCAAATAAAAATAAATAAATAAACAAATAAAATAGTGGTAATAATAATTCTCTTTCTCTCTCTCTCTCTCTCTCTCTCTCTCTCTCTCCCTCCCCAGTCTCCGTCCTCCAGTCATCCCTCCTCCTCCTCTCCGGCTCAGAGGAAACTCTTCCTCACCACAGGAAGCTCCGAGGTAAACTCAAACACCAGCAGCAGCAGCAGCAGCAGCAGCAGCAGCAGCAGAAGAAGAAGAAACAAATGACAAATTCCCGATTAAAATCTAAATTTATGTCAGATGTGAATTCAACACTTCAGCTTCAACTTCAACATTCAGCTTTATCGTCCCGAGGGAAATGTGATTTGCAGCCAGGGTTTAAAATCCTCATAAGACATATAAAACAACATGGAGTAAAGACATCACATACATAAAAGACATTAAAACCAACAAATAACTAAGATAAACAACAGATGAAGGCCAGAACAGAGAGTCTGAAGTGTTAAAGCAGATGAGTGAGTCTCAGTCCAAGTAAAGTGCTGCAGTATAAAGTGCTGAGTGTTAAACAGAACCAGTTCACACCACATTAGGAAGTTGAACGGGGTTAAAGTGAATGAAAGTGACTGAAAACAGAGAGCAGATCAGTTTCTGGACAGCTGTCTTCAGTTTCACAGAACAACCTGCTCCGCCTGCTCTCCATTCACTATTGTCTGACTGACTGGTGACAACTGACTGAGTCTGTTGTGTTGCTATGGGAGGAAAGCCTGCAGCTTTCTTCTGGTTTCTGTCTGTTGGTTTGTTAGCAAGGAAACAGAAAACACAACGCTGAGCCTTTTGGTCCATCTGTAACTGCAGAATAAACAGACTGTCCTCTGGCTAAAACGCACTCTCCTCTGGCTAAAACAGTCTGTAGACTACATGCAGACTGTTCTCTGACTAAAACACACTGTCCTCTGACTAAAACACTCTGTAGACTACATGCAGACTGTTCTCTGACTAAAACACACTGTCCTCTGACTAAAACAGTCTGTAGACTACATGCAGACTGTTCTCTGACTAAAGCACACTGTCCTCTGACTAAAACAGTCTGTAGACTACATGCAGACTGTTCTCTGACTAAAACACACTGTCCTCTGACTAAAACAGTCTGTAGACTACACATAGACTGTCCTCTACCTAGGTCTGTAGGTAAATCAAGGCTAGAGGTATTTGAAAGGTTTTCCCTGAGTATTGCTGCAGATATCAATTTAAATTCTCCCTTCCTTCTGTGTTTGATCAATGTGTGAAAGGGAAGGGAACGAAAAAAAATTAAATTAAATGAGACGAGATGAAACACTAAACTAAACTCTTTCTGTCCTCTCCAGCCTTTACTGGGGAAGTGTCTGTTCTTCCTGAGAACCACAGACAAGGCGATCACCACCGCTAACGTACAGCAGGTCAGTACTGAGGATTTATTATGAAACAGTCAGTCAGTAAGACAGTGAATTAGTCAGTTAACTAGTCAGTCAGTCAGCTAACAGCAGCTGTAACCCACTGTGCTGGGTGGTGTTTCCCCCGCCTGCTGTGCTGCCATGCTGCTCCTCCTGCTCCTCCTCCTGTGCTGCCATGCTGCTCCTCCTGTGCCGCCATGCTGCTCCTCCTGCTCCTCCTCCTGTGCTGCCATGCTGCTCCTCCTGTGCCGCCATGCTGCTCCTCCTGCTCCTCCTCCTGTGCTGCCATGCTGCTCCTCCTGCTCCTCCTCCTGTGCTGCCATGCTGCTCCTCCTGTGCCGCCATGCTGCTCCTCCTGCTCCTCCTCCTGTGCTGCCATGCTGCTCCTCCTGTGCTGCCATGCTCCTCCTGTGCTGCCATGCTGCTCCTCCTGTGCTGCCATGCTGCTCCTCCTGTTCCTCCTCCTGTGCTGCCATGCTGTTCCTCCTCCTGTGCTGCCATGCTGCTCCTCCTCCTGTGCTGCCATGCTGCTCCTCCTGTGCTGCCATGCTGCTCCTCCTGTTCCTCCTCCTGTGCTGCCATGCTGCTCCTCCTCCTGTGCTGCCATGCTGCTCCTCCTGTGCTGCCATGCTCCTCCTCCTGTGCTGTCATGCTGCTCCTCCTGTGCTGCCATGCTGCTCCTCCTCCTGTGCTGCCATGCTGCTCCTCCTGTGCTGTCATGCTCCTCCTCCTGTGCTGCCATGCTGCTCCTCCTGTGCTGCCATGCTCCTCCTCCTGTGCTGCCATGCTCCTCCTCCTGTGCTGCCATGCTGCTCCTCCTCCTGTGCTGCCATGCTGTTCCTCCTGTTCCTCCTCCTGTGCTGCCATGCTGTTCCTCCTCCTGTGCTGCCATGCTGCTCCTCCTCCTGTGCTGCCATGCTGCGCCTCCTGTGTTGACAGGAGGTGAACCTGGGCATGCTGGACTGCAGCGAGCGCAGCGTCCTGCACAGCCTGGAGACTCTGCTGGCTCACATCATGTTACCGGCCCTCCGCTCGCTGCAGGTAGGAACCACCTGCTGCTGGTTATAGGGTACAGGGATCAATACCTATTGTGATTGATTCATGAACAACATGAATGAACAAGGATTTTTTAGTCCATGATCAATCCCTTTTGGTGTTGATTAGTGGTAAGTGTGATTTTAAATTTGCACATACAAATGATAATAACTGAAAACAAAAGAGAATAAATACAAACGGTGCAGGTGAGACAAAGAAACCCGACGAATGAAGGCAAGTTTTAATAGGATAAAAACTTGGTAAGAGCATCATGAGTTTGATTTCTATAATCAGTTTCAACTTCAATAAATCCAATCATTCCATACAAATTCAGAAAACAGAATTTAAATTCAGTCGTCTGCTGGAACAAATCTCATCACTTTCAATCTAAGTCATTTACACAAACACAAGATCTCAAGTCAAGACTTTAGAAACCTTTTCAAGTCATCAAAGTACAAGTCAGAGTCAAGTCCCAAGTCACCAGAACCCAAGTCAAGTCAAGTCTCAAGTCTTCTCTTCATGCAGCAAGTCGAGTCTCAAGCAATTAAAACTGTGACTCGAGTCCAAGTCATGTGACTCGAGTCCAAGTCATGTGAAAATCAGAGCATACAATTGACTCAATATTAAATTGATACTGGACTCTTGATTTGTTCTGACTTGACTTGCTGTTCTACATTTAGACTTGAGTCTTGACATTAATGACATGGACTTGACTTGGACTTGACTTGGTAATCCACATTTAGACTTGGGACTTGAATTGAGACCTGACTCATTTGTCAAGACTTTAGAAACATTTTCAAGTTGTTAAAGTACAAGTCAAAGTCAAGTCCCGTGTCACCAGAACCCAAGTCAAGTCTCAAGTCTTTTCTTCATCCATTAAGTCTCTCCCTCTCTCTCTCTCTCTCTCTCTCTCTCTCTCTCCCTCTCTCTCTCTCCCTCTCCAGACTTGGGGCAGTGTGAAGGAAGGAGCCTCCTGTCCAGACGTCCAGTCCTTCTTGTCCTCGGTGGATCAGTTCATCAGTAATCTGAGCTCAGTCAGAGTCAACATGGAGACCAAGTTCCAGCTGCAGGGGGCGGAGCTTCCTGCTGCCGTCACTCACCTGAGCAGCCCAGCAGATTACACCGCCGCAGGTGGGAAACTACATAAGACAATATTCAGATGAATGTGTCTCCATGTGTTGCTTATAGAACTGTTCCCTTCATGTTCCTGTCTCCGGCTGCGGAGCAAAGTCCGGTCAGCGGGACCGAGGAGGATCACCGGAGACTCGGGACAGTTTCAGACTTTACTGAAAACTTCATGATCTCCGTTTCCCTCTAAATCCTGAGCATGCTCAGTTTCAGCCTCTCCTTCTGTTTCCTGCTGTCAGTCTCTTTCTCCTCTGAAGCCAGTTCAGCCAGTCCTGGTTGGGTTCAGGTGTTTACAGTCTGAAACCAGAATACTCCGCCCACACTGTTTGATTGACAGGCGATCTGTGGGAAGAGCAGTGCAGAAACACCACAGCGAGGCTGAGGGACAAAGATGGAGACTAAATTGTTTTAATCTTGACTGACAGCCCGTTCCTCTCCTCTCAGCCAGTAACAGCGAGCTGGTGGAGCGTCTGGAGGGCGTGGTCTTGGTGTGGACCAATCAGATCAAGCAGGTTCTGACGGAGAGCGAGCAGATGAGGAAGGAGGCCGATGATGTCGGTCCGTCAGCTGAGCTGGAGCACTGGAAGAGACGCATGACCACTTTTAACAGGTACACACACACACACACGCACACGCACGCACGCACACACACACACACACACACACACACACACACACACACACACATTTGGATTCTACACTTAATAATATTCCAATCACTCTACATTCATTCCTAATCCATAACTTTTATAAGCCACTGGTTATAACAGTGTGTGTGTGTGTGTGTGTGTGCGTGTGTGTGTGTGTGTGTGTGTGTGTGTGTGTGTGTCAGTCTGATGGAGGAGGTAAAGCGTCCTCTGGTGAAAAGGACTGTGGGAGTTCTGCAGGTCGCCAAGTCCAGAACGCTGCGAGCCTGGAGGGAGCTGGTCAGATACACACACTAACACACACCTGTTTAGTTTAGTCTGGTCTAGTCCGGTTAGGCTTTGTTTAGACCGGTTTAATTTAGTCTGATTTAGTTCAGTTCAGTTCAGTTCAGTTCAGTTCAGTTTAGTTTAGTCTAGTTATGGTTAGTTTAGTCTGGTTTGGTTTGGTTTAGTTTAGTTTAGTTTCATTTAGTCTAGTCTAGTTAGGCTTAGTTTAGTTTAGTCTGGTTTAGTTTAGTTTAATTTAGTCTGGTCTGGTCTAGTTAGGCTTAGTTTAGTTTAGTTTGGTTTAGTTTAGTTTAGTTTCATTTAGTCTAGTCTAGTTAGGCTTAGTTTAGTTTAGTTTAGTCTGGTTTAGTTTAGTTTAATTTAGTCTGGTCTGGTCTAGTCTAATTTAGTTTAATTAAGTGTTTTCAAGTTTAGTTCTGTTTAGTCTGGTCTAGTCTAGTTAGGTTTAGTTTAGTTTAGTTTAATTTAATTTGGTCTAGTCTACTTAAGTTTAATTAAGTGTTGACTAGTTAAGTTTTGTTTAGTCAGGTCTAGTGTAGTTAGGCTTAATTTAGTGTGGTTTAGTTTGGTTTGGTTTAGTTTAGTCTGTTCTAGCCTAGCTTAATTTAGTTTAGTTTAGTTTAGTTTAGAGCTGTGTAATTTACTTTAGTTTAGAAAGTTAGCTTTGTCCAGTCAAGTCTAGTGTAGTCCTATTTAATTTAGTTTAGTCTGATCTACTACTAATCTACTAAGTCCAGTTCAGTTTAGTCGGTTTAGTTAAGTCTGATCTAGTCTAGTCTAGTCTAGCTTAGTCTCATTTAGTTTAGTTTAATCATGTCTTGTCTAGATACAGCTGAGTTAATATCAATTCAACTTAGTCTAGTTCAGTTCATGTTTTATAATGTTCCTAATGTAATGATAAATATTATAAATCATCAGAGGATATTTTGACTGATTGATTGATTGATTGATTGATTGATTGATTAAGGACGGTGACATCACAGTCGTGGCCAACGAGGCCAAGGACAACGTGAAGTACCTGTACACCCTGGACAAGTTCTTCGGCCCGCTGGGGAAATGCTCTCCGGTAAAGAATGATTTCTGTCCAGTCAGGGATTCAAACCAGCAACCTTCCAACAAGCAGCCGCTCTGAGGATCCAACCTGTGATCCTCCAGTATCTCTAACCTTTCTTTCTTTCTTTCTTTCTTTCTTTCTTTCTTTCTCTCCCCCCCCCCCCCCCCCCCCCCCCCCCCTCCAACAGACCAGTATGCTGGAGCACATCCCCAGTCTGATGGCCAGTATCAGGATGATAAACTCCATCTCTCAGTACTACAACACCTCAGAGAGAATGACCTCTCTGTTCGTTAAAGTCACCAACCAGATGATCAACACATGTAAGAGTTACCTGTCAGGGGGCGTGGCCAAGATCTGGGACCACAGCAGGTACAGGACCTTAGATTAGATTACATTACATTACATTACATTAGATTATAGTAGATTAGACCTACCTGTGAGGGGGCGTGGCCAAGATCTGGCACCACAGCAGGTACAAATTAGATTACATTAGATTATATTACATTACATTACCTTACATTAGATTACACTGTATTACATTACATTACATTACATTAGATTACACTAGATTATATTATATTACATTAGATTACACTTGATTATATTAGATTAGATTACAGTAGATTAGATTAGATTAGATTGCACTAGACTAGATTAGATTAGATCACATTAGATTAGATTAGATTAGATTAGATTAGATTAGATTAGATTAGATTAGATTAGATTGCACTAGACTAGATTACATTAGATTACATTAGATTAGATACCTGTCAGAGGGCATGGCCAAAATGGGACTACAGCAGGTACAGAAGATTAGATTACATTAAATTAGATCCAATTAGACTAGATTAGATTACATTAGATTGCATTAGATTAAACCTAGATTACACTAGATTAGGTTAGATTACATTTGATTACTTTAGATTAGGCTACATTACATTGGATTAGATTAGATGAGATTACATTACATTACTTTACATTACATTGTATTACATTACATTGCATTAGATTAGAATAGATTGAACAACGATGAATTTGTATTCATACTATGTAGGTGCATTCATGTGTGTGTGTGTGTGTGTGTGTGTGTGTGTGTGTGTGTGTGTATGTGTGTGTGTGTGTGTCAGGCCGGTCCTGCTGCAGCGTATCTCAGAGTGTTGTAAACTGAATGCGGAGTACCAGAGGAGTTTCCAGGCGGTCAGAGACAAACTGAGAGAAAACCCAGAAGACCGGCAGTTTGAGTTCAGGTAAACAGGAAGTGGATTTAACCTGCTGCTCTGTGTTCCGGACCGCTGGATGGAGAACACATGCTTAGCAAACCTTCCATGTTATTTCTGTGGTTCTGGTTCTGGTGTGTTTGGCAGTGAGAACTACATCTTTGGGAAGTTCGACACGTTCTGCAGGCGTCTGGAGAAGATCTCCGACATGGCCTCCACCCTGGAGAACCTGGCCGCTCTGCAGAACATGAAGGTACACCGCATGAGTTCAGGAGGTTCTTTAAGGCTGGTTCTTCTTCTTCGATTTCTGGTATGTTTTAGTTGTCTAGTCTGAACTGAACTGGACTGAACTGAACTGAATTCCAGGTGGAGGGCATTGAGAAGATCTACGTCCGCTACCAGACCATCGTCTCCACCGCCAAGTCCA
This sequence comes from Centroberyx gerrardi, assembly GCF_048128805.1. Taxonomy (NCBI): domain Eukaryota; kingdom Metazoa; phylum Chordata; class Actinopteri; order Beryciformes; family Berycidae; genus Centroberyx; species Centroberyx gerrardi. The sequence continues at coordinate 845,530 of NC_136018.1, read as the reverse complement.
AGACCTACGACGTCCTGGATCACCGCAAGCTGGAGGTAACGAGACTCACACTCTAATATCCTGTTAATATTCAGGATACTTTAAATATTCTGCTTTTCATCATCTGCAGTTTATAGATTTACAGATTTACAGTCCGATGCAGAAAACACATACGTAGGATTTGCAAGTGTGTATTGCTTGCTATTCACATTGTCCCTTTGTTGCTGTATATAATCATTATATACACTGACTGTGTGTGTGTGTGTGTGTGTGTGTGTGTGTGTCAGTTTGACAGTGACTATGCAGACTTCCAGGTCCAGATTCAGGGTTTGTTCCAGTCTCTTCAGTCTCTGCTGGACTTCTGGTTCCACCAGTCTCTCACTGTGAGTTTAATACAACACAGATATTTACAACACTAGACCTGCATCATGTGATAAAATGACATACTGTTGCATACTGATTGATAGCAATAAGCAAAACAAATGGATAATAGTATACATTTATTTGTATGGCACATTTTTAAAAACAAAGTTTACAAAGTGCTTCACAATCAAGACAAATAAAAGACACAAAAACAAGCAAAGATGAGGAATGATGTTACTTTTTAAAGTTTGACTGAATGAATTCAAAAGTTTTTTTGATGGAACAAATTCTAACAAATTACATTTCAAAAGAGCCTCAAGTGATCAAAATATACCAGATTCCATTTTAAATCTCTGCCGATGGAACCAGTGTAACCCGCTGCACCGTGTCCCGGCAGACGGAGCGGATGCTGGAGCTGCTGGAGCTGTCCCGGTCCGGTCCGGAGGCTCGTCTGGACCTGAAGCCCTGCCTGCTGCTGCTGCTGCAGCGCTACAGCAGAGACCTGGAGCTGGTCAGGAAGACCTACCAGAGACAGAGAGACAGCCCCCCCACCGGGAGGAACCTGCCCCCGGTACGCTGCCTGTCTGTCTGTCTGTCTGTCTGTCTGTCTGTCTGACTGACTATCTGTCTGTCTGACTGTCTGTCTGTCTGTCTGTCTGTCTGTCTGTCTGACTGACTATCTGTCTGTCTGACTGTCTGTCTGTCTGTCTGACTGACTGTCTGCCTGTCTGTCTGTCTGTCTGTCTGTCTGACTGTCTGTCTGTCTGTCTGACTGGCTGGCTGTCTGTCTGTCTGTCTGACTGTCTGCCTGTCTGTCTGTCTGTCTGTCTGTCTGACTGTCTGACTGCCTGTCTGACTGTCTGTCTGTCTGTCTGTCTGTCTGTCTGTCTGTCTGTCTGTCTGACTGACTGTCTGTCTGTCTGACTGTCTGTCTGTCTGTCTGTCTGACTGACTGTCTGTCTGTCTGACTGACTGTCTGTCTGACTGACTGACTGTCTGTCTGTCTGTATTTTTACTTCATGTCTTCATGTCCCTTGTTCAGCTCTTAAAGGATCAGTTCATCTATTTAGTTCCTCTGTATAACTCCTCTCTTCCTCCTGTAGCTGTTGGACCCACAGACAGTATTGTCTGTAGTTGTTGGACCCACAGACAGTATTGTCTGTAGCTGTTGGACCCACAGACAGTATTGTCTGTAGCTGTTGGACCCACAGACAGTATTGTCTGTAGTTGTTGGACCCACAGACAGTATTGTCTGTAGTTGTTGGACCCACAGACAGTATTGTCTGTAGCTGTTGGACCCACAGACAGTATTGTCTCCAGTCAGCTGTCAGTTGAAGCAGCGAGCTCCGCTGCCTCTTGCTGCAACGAGTCCAAACTGTTTGTCAGAATATCTCTCTCTCTCTCTCCCTCTCTCTCCCCCCCTCTCTCTCTCCCTCTCTCTCTCTCTCCCTCTCTCTCCCTCTCTCTCTCTCTCTCTCTCTCTCTCAGGTGTCAGGTCGGGTCCTGTGGTGTCGTCAGCTCTACAGGAAGATTGAAGCACCCATGTCGATCCTGAAGAACAAGCTGGACCTCCTCAAAGTAGCTTCTGATTTTACTACATCACTGATAAAATATCAATATTACCTCACTAAGTGAATGATAAAAACACGTCTGTCTCTCTACCTGTCTGTCTCTCTCTGTCTGTCTGTCTGTCTCTCTCTCTCTGTCTGTCTCTCTCTCTCTGTCTGTCTCTCAGGGTCCGGAGCTGTCGAAGGTGATCAGGAGTTACAACAAGATGGCGGCGGTGTTGCTGCAGTATGAGGTTTTGTACCTGCGGGGCTGGAGTCAGGCCGCAGAGACGACGCCGCACCGCCTCAACGCCGCCCTGCTGGTCAGACAGGAGAACAACAAGGTGCTGGACGGACGGGGGAGCGAGGGAAGGGTGGAGGGATAGATGGATGAATAGACCCCCTTTCCTCTTAGTGTTCACACGCTCCCTGTGTCAGATTGTCTTCAGATTGAGCAAAAACCAAATCTAACTATGAAAGCACTGAAGAGCATCAAAGGTCCGATCACTCTGCTAGGGTGTTACCAGGTGGTTTCTAGGGTATTACCGATAGTTGCTAGGTGAATACTAGTGGTTGCTAGGGTGTTACCAGGTGGTTGCTAGGGTGTTACCAGGTGGTTTCTAGGGTATTACCGATAGTTGCTAGGTGAATACTAGTGGTTGCTAGGGTGTTACCAGGTGGTTGCTAGGGTGTTACCAGGTGGTTTCTAGGGTATTACCGATAGTTGCTAGGTGAATACTAGTGGTTGCTAGGGTGTTACCAGGTGGTTGCCGAGTGATTGCTAGTGGTTGCTAGGGTGTCATTAGGTGGTCACTAGGCGATTACTAGTGGTTGCTAGAGTGTTACCGGTGGTTGCTAGGCGATCACTAGTGGTTTCTAGGTGAATGCCAAGTCGAGACTTGTGTCCTTGTGGAGAACGATCTTCCCAAGTCGTCTAGAAGAGAACAAACTTCTCATGAGCTCCAGAACAGAGAAACTTTTTTTTTTTAAGATTGAATTTTGGCGTTTTTTTTATTAGACAGATGAAAGTGGAGAGAGACAGGAAAGACTGGGAGAGAGAGAGAGAGAGAGAGAGAGAGAGAGAGAGGGGGAAGACATGTGACAAAGGTCCTGGGCCGGATTCAAACCCAGGAAGTCCACTTTACATGGTACACACCTCACACCTCTGACCCACCAGGACGCCCCGAGGAACATCTGCACAGTCTGATGGACTGATGCTGTTGATCAGTGGAGACTCACAGCTGTTCAGGTCCCAGCTGACTCATCTGGCTCTGATCTACAGACCGCTGTGCTGCTGGGAAGTGAAGTGGCGATCTTCCCGTCGGTTCTCATCTGCCAACTCTCCATCCAGTGCATCCTCGGTTGTCAAGGAGACTTCTTCTGTTCTTCTTTATCTGTCCTCTGTTCATGTCGTTCTTTTGCTTTGGAATCATTTGGCTGTTAGATGATGTCAGACGCGTCATGGCGGACACAGGAACACGTTTTGAGGCGGACTGTCTGTTTCCCAGCAGGTGTCGGTGAACCTGGACCCCCAGGTGTGGGAGGTGCTACAGGAAGCCCGCTGGATGACCAAACTGGGCGTGGCCGTGCCACAGGTCATCCTGAAGATGGCCTCCAGAGAACCACAGCTCAAGACGCTGTACAACCGGTAAGAACGGGAAGACGAGTTAAATGTTTGAGCTACGAGTTACTATAGTGATTTACACAAGATGTTATTGTGTGTGCGTGAGGCAGATATAGATCACAAGATAGATATCGTTCCTCCTTTAGGTCAATCCGTGACCAGATTTTATTTGACTTTACTTGATCTTACTTGACTGGACTTCACTTGATTTTACCTGACTTGACTTTGACTCTACTTATCCTGGACCGATGCATCCCGACTTAACTTGATTTTACTCGACTGACTTTATTTGACTCAACTTTATTTGACTTTTTTCACCTTGACTCACCATGATTCGATTGACTTCACTTGACATGTTTCACCCTGACTCGACTCAACTTGCCTTGACTCGTCCCGTCTCGTCTTGTCTCACCTTTACTTTACTCTCCTCTCCTCTCCTCTCCTCTCCTCCTCTCCTCTCTCCTCTCCTCTCCTCTCCCTTCCTCTCCTGTCCTCTCCTCCTCTCCTCTTCTCTCCTCTCCCCTCTCCTCTCTTCCTCCTCCTCTCCTCTCCTCTCCTCCTCTCTTCCTCCTCCTCTCCTCTCCTCTCCTCCTCTCTTCCTCCTCCTCTCCTCTCCTCTCCTCCTCTCATCCTCTCCTCTCCCCTCTCCTCCTCTCCTCTCCTCTCCTCCTCTCCTCTCATCCTCTCCTCTCCTCTCCTCTCCTCTCATCCTCTCCCCTCTTCTCTCCTCTCCTCTCCTCTCCTGTCCTCTCTCCTCCTCTCCTCTCCTCCTCTCCTCTCCTCTCCTCCTCTCCTCTCTCCTCTCCTCTCTCCTCTCCTCTCTTCTCTCCTCTCCTCTCCTCCTCTCCTCTCCTCCTCTCCTCTCCTGGCAGGCTGGTGGAGCTACTGCAGGACTTCGGCTCGGCGGTCGCCCGGATCCCGGCTCCCCTCTCCCCTCTGATGCAGCCGTTCATCAGCCGGGTGGAGGCGGCTCTCTCCCCCGGACTCACCACGCTGTCCTGGACCGCCAATACTGATGGGTGTAAGGAGGAGTGGAGGGAGGGGGGGGGGGGGGGTAGAATGACCTGAATCCAAACAAGGAAAGAAGCATGAAGGGAGGGATTTGAAGTGATGGATGGATGGACAAACAAACACAGAGAGACATTTTCTGTTTTATTGTCCGTTTATATGATGAGCTCAGAGGCTTTATGGCAAAATGACAGAGGTGTGACCAAGTCAGCTTTGCTCAAGTCCCAAGTCAGTCTCAAGTCGTAAAGCACAAGTCTCAAGTCAAGTCCTGAGTCTAAATGTAGATTAAGTCCAAGTCAAGGAATCAATAAATGTCAGTGTTATCAGCAGTAATAGAATGAAGCAAAATAATTCAACTCAGTTCAACTCTCTCTCTCCTCTCTCTCTCTCTCTCTCTCTCTCTCTGTCTCTCCCCCCTCCCTCCCTCTCTCTCTCTCTCTCTCTGTCTCTCTCTCTCTCCCCCTCTCTCTCTCTCTCTCTCCTCCCCTCTCTCTCTCTCTCTCTCTCTCTCTCTCTTTCCCTCTCTCTCTCTCTCTCTGTCAGTCATAGACAGTGTGTATTTGGCTCTGAAGGAGCTGGATCAGGTAGCCAAGGTTGCCTCAGACTTCCTGGAGTGTCGTATCGAGCGGGTCCTTCAGGCCGAGTCGTCCCGCCGCCTGCTGCAGCTGCCTGACGACCTGCCTGTCTCACCTCACGACTTCCTGCTGCAGACAGACAGCTCCGTCCGCGCCGCCGCACGCACCCTCAGCTGGTAATTATATTAATGTTAATACTGTATTTCCTCTAATAGTGGCCTGTAGTCAATTAAAAGCCGGGTCTCCGATAATGGCCGGGGCCGTCGACATGAACAAATAAAGGCCGGTCTCAAATACAGGCCGGGGGAAAAAACAAAGGAAACAAGACTAGGTCAAAACCAGTATATGGCTGCACCGTGTCCATCTCCTCTCTCCGCCACTGTCCTCTCCACCGCGCCCACGGCCCGCATTGATCCTCCCGATCCGAGCCCCGGACCCCCGCCGAAATCTCAGCCGGATCACCGGGAACACATCGCCGCCCGGCTTCAGTTAGCTTCAGTTAGCTTCAGCTTACATGCAAACAACGGTGGATACTGGTAAACTCCTGCTGCCTGTTTGTAACTGTCGGCCGGCGGAAGTCTCTGGAGCGTGCCGTCGTCGATTACCGTAATTATCGTAATGCATCGCAGTAACAAAAAAAACGTCTACCTAACGAACCCCAACAGAAGCAGATCAGAAAACAAGGAGGCTTCGTACTAAAATATGAGCAAATATACTTATCAAACAGAGGGAATTAGAAATAAAGGCCTGTCTCTAATATAAGCTGCTTCCAATAAAGGCCTGGTACCCTCTGCAGTCGAGGTAAGTAAAGGCCCGGGCCAATATTAGAGGAAATACGGTACTTCTACTACTACTGCTACTAAAGTTATTTTTTCTCGATCTACGGGGAGTGGTATAACTCTGTGTGTGTGTGTGTGTGTGTGTGTGTGTGCGTGTGTGTGTGTGCAGGCAGAGCCAGCAGGTAGAGAAGTGTGTGTTTGAGCTGTTTGAGGAACTGAAGAGGAAGATGAGGCCGGCAGAGACTGTTAACCTGGAGGTAGGTTAACACACACACACACACACACACACACACACACATGGGCTAAACATCTTTCATTAATTTACTCCTCCTCTCCTCTCCTCTTCTCTCTCTCCTCCTCCTCTCCTCCCCTCTCTCCTCTCTACTCTCCTCGTCTCCTCTCCTCTCCTCTCCTCTTCTCTCCTCTCCTCCCCTCTATCCTCTCCTCCTCTCCTCTCCTCTCGTCTCCTCTCCTCTCCTTCTCTCCTCTCCTCCTCTCCTCTCCTCTCCTCCTCTCCTCCTCTCCTCTCTCCTCATCAGGGATCTTTCCAGTGTCTCCATCCGGACTCGAAACAGAAGACTCGTTGTCAGGATTGTCTTCCTTGTCGATTCTACAACCTGATTGGTCAGCTGTGTCATCGCAACACCGAGGCTCTGGTCAAAGGTCAGCTTCCTTCCCTCTTTCCTTCCTTTCCTTGGCTCCTTCCTTCCTTCCTTTTTTTTTAAATTGCAGTGCAGTTTGCAATGTTTATTGTTTTGTTTTTTTACTTATTTTGCCTTAAAATTGAATGATTGAATGATGCCTAAAAAGGAATGATTGAAAATTGCAGCAACAAGAAATTGTGATTTTTCTTCAAGAACCTACCATTAATCTCACTTAACAAACAGGAAAAAGGAAAAAAATATTGTTTCCTTGTCTCCCAGCCACCAGGTCGTCTCTGGACGCTCTGAGGAGGAGGCTGCAGGTGGGCAGCTCTAAATACCAGCCTTCCTCCTCCTCCTCCTCCTCCTCCTCCTCCTCCTCCTCCTCCTCCTCCTGCAGCCCGGCTCCTCCTCCTCTGTTCAGAGCCTCCATCCAGCTGGCCATCCCCAACATCGTCCTCAGGCCGAGTCTAGACGACATACAGGTGCTTCAGCACTGAGCGATGCTACTCTGATTATCTGCTTAAAAGACGGCTGAACCGAGGCTCCACAGGGTCTAACAGAGGAAGTTTAGTCCCGTCTCAGACTGCGGCTTCTGTAAATGACAAAAATAAAGTCTTATCTTGTACATGGACTTCTTTGGGGAATTTTTCTGATATTTACAGCTGTTTATGCATTGTTTAAATATGTACTAATGTATTTACTGCTTGGTCTGAAACTGGGCCGTACATATCACTGCAAAACATGACAAGCCGTCCAGTGACCTTCTCTTGTCTCCAGACCTATCAGCTGATTTCATGATATTTTCAGTCAAATTATCTCACTGCACTGGCAGATTCAGTAAATTTCTCTTGATTCATGCCAATATGACTTCTTTCAAAACAATGAAGAAAATCTGGAAACAAGAAACTTTTTCCAAGACAGTTTCACTTTTATCAAGAAAATGTCCTGAAACAAGTTGCATTCTCCTGGAAAAACAAGTCTAATTTGTTGAAACTGGTTTGTTGAAAATGTGTTAAAATATGCTTGATAAGTCTGGATATAAGATGAACTTAACAAGCTTGTCAGTTTTTTGCAGTGCAGGATCTTTTTTGGCTGTGTAGCTCAGTTTTAGACCAAGCAGTAAATACATTATTACATATTTAAACAATGCATGAACAGCTGTAAATATCAACAAAAAAAAATGCACCAGATTAGTCCATAAGTACAAGATAATGCTTTAATTTTGTTGTTAATTTTGAGTGTATGTATTGTGTTTTATGTATTTTTTATATTGTGTTATGAAATGCATGTTTCAGAGTGTATGTATCATAAGTGTGTGTGTGTGTGTGTGTGTGTGTGTGTGTGTGTGTGTGTGTGTGTTTCAGAGCACGGTCAACAAGGCGGTGAACATGGTGCTGTCCATGGCTAAAGAAATCCCTCTGTGGACTTTCTCTCACCTGCAACACAAACAGCTGCAGGTGCCGCAGCAGGAGTTCACACCCGCTCTCCTCCTTTCCTCGTTTGTCTCATTTTCATCACCTGTTAGCAGCCGACCAATCACACGCCGGCGTTCCCCTCTCTCTCTCTCTCCCTCTCCCAGGTGGAGCAGGCGGCGGTGCGGGACGCGGGAGACGACAGTCCGGTCAAACAGCCGGTCCTGAGGCCGCTGGACAGACAGCTGGCCGAGCACAAAGACGTCACCAAGTCAGTCCAGCAATAAGTCTGATGTTTGTTATTACTGTTCATTTTGATCAGCGCTGAAGAACATTCACACACCGTCAGTACGTGTCAGTGTAGTATGGATATTCAATACTGCGGAAAATATCGCGATATTCACAAAATATCCTGATAATTATTGGACACCAACAACACCCAGAAATGTGACAATATGTCCGATATTCATCAACTTAACAAGATTCGGACACAACAGGTAAATGTGAACCTGCATGGGCCTCATTCATGAAACGATGAGATTCGATCGTAAAGTTTACTTACGAATGTTTCCATGAACAATTTCCATTCATCGTCTGATACAGCTGACGGTCCACATGAAGTCGGCGGGTTGCTCATGTTTTATTGATCCCACGTTGATTTTTTGTAGGCACTTTTCTCAAGAACAAAAGTAAGAAGAATTTAAGAACCATTTTGTGAATGAGGCCCAGTGTGTTTGCAATGAATTGATTTGATTTGTGATGGACAGAATAGAAGCTTCTACAGCGACCATCTAGTTTTTATTACAGTACCAATAAATATGTCAGTTATATAATATTCATGTTCAGTATGTGTTGTGTGTGTTGTGCAGGTGTGTGATCCAGCTGGGCTCCAGCGTGTCGTCTCTCCGGTCGCAGGCTGCTGACACTCTGCTGGAGCTGAGCCACTTCTCTACTCTGTGGAACCAGGTGTGTGTGTGTGTGTGTGTGTGTGTGTGTGTGTGTGTGTGTGTGTGTTGTTGTTGTACAGTGCAGTGTGTGTAACAGTGTGTGTGTTCAGGAGCCGGAGCAGCAGGTGAAGCTGTTCCTGCAGACTGATCCCTCCCTGACTGAGTTCAGCTGCCAGATCTCCTCCTACTCTGTAAGGAACATGCTCACTCTGCTTCTGTTCTTACTGCTGATGTTTCAGCTGCACACATTCTGCAAGACGTTATGTTGTTTAACCAGCTACTACTCCCTAACAACCACTAATAATTCCCTAGCAACCACCTGTTAACACGCTAACAGTCCCCTAGCAACCATCTGCTAACACCCTAACAACCACTAATAATTCCCTAGCAACCACCTGTTAACATGCTAACAGTCCCCTAGCAACCATCTGCTAACACCCTAACAACCACTAATAATTCCCTAGCAACCACCTGCTAACACCCTAACAACCACTAATAATTCCCTAGCAACCACCTGTTGACACCCTGACACCCTAACAATCCCCTCACCTGTTAATACCCTAACAACCACTAATAATTCCCTAGCAACCACCTGTTAACACGCTAACAGTACCCTAGCAACCATCTGCTAACACCCTAACAACCATTAATAATTCCCTAGCAACCACCTGTTGACACCCTGACACCCTAACAATCCCCTCACCTGTTAATACCCTAACAACCTAGCAACCACCTATTACCACCTTAACACCCTAGCAACCACTACTAATTGCCTACCGACCACCTGATAACTCCCTAGCAACCACTAGTAATCACAAGGCAACCACCTGTTAACACCCAAGCAGCCACCTAATTGCCTAGCAACCACCTAGTGACACTAGTGACCAAACAAGCACTAGTAATCAGAATGCATGCAGAATATGTTATGATATGAGAATCTACCATAAATATAAAACGTATGAATATATAACACATCAAAAATACAATTTAAAGCCAGTATTTAAAGCTGTGACCCATGATGCCCTGCTGCGCTGCAGAAGCTGGAGGTCCAGATCCAGGAGCTTCCCGCCTCCTGCGCGGTCGGCTCGGTTCTGTTCGACACGGAGCAGCTGAAGCTGTCGCTGACTCAGGAGTGTCGGCTCTGGAAACGAGCGTTCGGCGCCGCGCTCAACCGCCGCGCGTCCGCCGACATGGACGACGTCTTCTCGTTCGTCGACGGGCTGACGAAGCGCCTGCAGCGTCCGATCACGGACCTGGAGGACGTCCGAGGCGCCATGGCGGCGCTCAGAGAGGTCTGCCGCCGTCTGATTGGTTGTTGGTGGTTTTGTTCATCAGTCAGTTCTGTCTGCCTGTCCAGTTATTCTTCTTTTCATTCATTCATTCATTCTGTAATCTTTTTATTCTTTAATCTCATAATCTTTCATTTAAGTATTACTACTACAACAACTACTATTACTACCTACTACTAGTTCTAGTACTACTAGTATTAATAATAATAATTCATTAATTCATTCAGTGTTTCATGCATTTTTTACCTTATTTCTTCATGTGGTCATTCTGTCACGCTTTTCAGCTTTTTATGTTTTCATTCCTTCCTTCATTCTTTCATTCATTAGGTTGTTGTCTCATCATTGACTGTTTCATCCCTCCCTCCCTCCCTCCCTCTGTTCTCTCGTTCCTCTCCTGTCTTCTTGCCGGCGGAGGTTCGGGAGGCGGAGGTTCGTGTCGACGCCACCATCGGCCCGGTGGAGGAATCCTTCTCTCTGCTCAACAAACACGAACTGTTCTTCAACGACGGCAACGCAGAGCGCGTGGACGGCCTGACGTACGCCTGGAAGAACCTCAACGCCCTGGTGAGGGGGTTATATCATGTTTAATATAATTATATTTAATAAAATTAAAAGCAAGTTCAACACAACAGGAAAGGAAAAATCTACATAACATAATAAAAAACACATTTAAATGCAAAGCAGCAGCAGTTAACAGCAGTGGTTAAAGGGGAATGCCGCCCATTTTAAGGATTCACAAATGTTCTTCCTGTGCCTCAGAATAGTTCAGTCAAGATTTAAAGTGACAAACTGGAGATGTAAAATCTGGCTCTGCTCCATAGACAGTGAATGGGAATCTGAATTTGTTGACCCATAAGGCTTCTGTGTGAGTTCTTGCACCCAAATGAGGTTTAAATTGTGGTTCGTACCTGTTACTAATGCTGGAATATAAGATTCATTTTGGCTCAACTCAGCATCTTATTTGTCAGTGGAGCAGCTGTGGGTTTCACATCCCAGTCACATCACAGTTCACAAGTGTTGACTGAACTCTCCTGGGGCACAGGAATAACGTGAATTCTTAAGATTCCCCTTTAAAGCAGCTCAGTGTGTGCGACGCCCTCCGGTGGTCAGACCGGGCGTCATGTTGTGTGTCTGCTGGTCCAGGTTCTGCAGAACCAGAACACTCTGGTGAAGATTCAACCCACCATGAAGGCAGATCTGCTGTCTGGAGTCCAGAGCTTCCAGACCGCCGTGCAGAGCTTCTACAGCGACTACAACCTGAAGTACACACACACACACACACACACACACACACACACAGGCTGCTGATTTTCCCTTTTCAGCTTGTTTTGTTTGATTCATTATGTGAATGTGTGTGTGCATGTGTGTGTGTGCGTGTGTGTGTGTGTGTGTGTGTGTGTGTGTGCAGCGGTCCCGGTGTGGAGGGCCTGGCTCCAGCTGAAGCCAGTGACAGGCTGCAGAGTTTCCAGGCTGATTTTGACCAACTGTGGAGGAAATACAACACTTACAGTGGAGGAGAGGAGCTGTTCGGACTGACTGTCAATGGTACTGACAACTACTGACTGACTGACTGACTGACTGACTGACTGACTGACTGACTGTCAACGGTACTGACAACTACTGACTGACTGACTGACTGTCAATGGTACTGACAACTACTGACTGACTGACTGACTGTCAACGGTACTGACAACTACTGACTGACTGACTGACTGTCAACGGTACTGACAACTACTGACTGACTGACTGACTGTCAACGGTACTGACAACTACTGACTGACTGACTAACTGTCAACGGTACTGACAACTACTGACTGACTGACTGACTGTCAACGGTACTGACAACTACTGACTGACTGACTGACTGTCAACGGTACTGACAACTACTGACTGACTGACTGACTGTCAACGGTACTGACAACTACTGACTGACTGACTGACTGACTGTCAACGGTACTGACAACTACTGACTGACTGACTGACTGTCAACGGTACTGACAACTACTGACTGACTGACTGACTGACTGTCAACGGTACTGACAACTACTGACTGACTGACTGACTGTCAACGGTACTGACAACTACTGACTGACTGACTGACTGTCAACGGTACTGACAACTACTGACTGACTGACTAACTGTCAACGGTACTGACAACTACTGACTGACTGACTGACTGTCAACGGTACTGACAACTACTGACTGACTGACTGACTGTCAACGGTACTGACAACTACTGACTGACTGACTGACTGTCAACGGTACTGACAACTACTGACTGACTGACTGACTGTCAACGGTACAGAGAACTAATTAACTGACTGACTGACTGACTAACAAACTAACTATGAATGGACTAAGTAACTGACTGACTAACTAACTAACTAACTTAATAACTAACTAACCGTTAGCTAACTAACTAAATGACTGACTGGCTAATTGACTGATTAACTGACTATCTATCTATCTATCTATCTATCTATCTATCTATCTTTAGTCTACTACATTCCCACATGACAGACCCTACAGCATTCCTTCCCTCCTTCCTTGCTTCCTTTGTTTCTTCCCTCTTCCCTCCTTCCCACCTTCCTTTTCCCCCTCCTTCTGACCTTTCTTCTACTCTTCCCACTTTCCTTTGATTTTTTCCCTCTCTTTTTCCCTCTATTTCTCCCTCCTTTCTTCCTCCCTTCCTTCCTTACATACCTCCTTCCTTCCTTCCTTCCTTCCTTCCTTCCCTTCCTCCTAAATCTAGTATAGATCCCGTCCTGACCTCCGGACACAAA
>NC_136018.1:822471-832380 GCF_048128805.1 Centroberyx gerrardi | reverse complement strand
AATACTTGACCACTCCTAGGGAGCGTAGTTCCCTACTGCTTTCCTATCCTCATGTACTTCATTGGATGTGATGAGATGTGTGTGTGTGTGTGTGTGTGTGTGTGTGTGTGTGTACGCGCACCAGGGGGAACACATATGGATCGTGCTGGATGGTCCGGTGGATGCGATCTGGATTGAGAACCTGAACTCGGTTCTGGACGACAACAAAACTCTGACGCTCGCCAACGGAGACAGAATCCCCATGGCTCCCTGCTGCAAGGTGACATCCACTCCCATCCTGTCTGCTTTACTTTTTTAATTAGTTATTGAATTTTTATATTCAAGAGCAGCATAAAGGAGCATGTCATTAACACTGGGAGTCAGCAGAGGTGAAAAACATGGTGAATGTTTCAATACAATGAATGAATACAGTAAGAAGGCGCATAAGGAACACAGATAACTATCAATTGAAAAGAAAAAGGTAAACTCAAACTCACAAGTCTCAAGTTAGTTAGCTAGTTAACTGACTTGGACTTGAGTCAGAGTTGAGTCACAATTTCAATTGCTTGAGACTCGACCTGATGCATGAAGAGAAGACTTGAGACTTGACTTGACTTGGGTTCTGGTGACTTGGGACTTGACTCTGACTTGTACTTTGATGACTTGAAAAGGTTTCTAAAGTCTTGACTTGAGATCTTGTGTTTGTGTAAATGACTTAGATTGAAAGTGATGAGATTTGTTCCAGCAGACGACTGAATTTAAATTCTGTTTTCTGAATTTGTATGGAATGATTGAATTTATTGAAGTTGAAACTGATTATAGAAATCAAACTCATGATGCTCTTACCAAGTTTTTATCCTATTAAAACCATATTGCATTGAAAAGTCCTAGATATTTAGTTTTCTTTAAGATATTAAATTGATACTGGACTCTTGATTTGTTCTGACTTGACTAGAACACTTGTCTGTTCTACATTTAGACTTGAGACTTGACATTAATGACTTGGACTTGACTTGGACTTGACTTGGTATCTACATTTAGACTTGAGACTGACTTGGGACTCCCTCTGCCCGGTCTCAGGTTGTGTTCGAGCCTCACAACATCGACAACGCCTCCCCAGCCACCGTGTCTCGTAACGGCATGGTGTTCATGAGCTCCTCGGTGCTCGGCTGGAGACCCATCCTGAACGCCTGGTTACCAAAACTACCTCAACACCAGGCTGACGCTCTGCAGCACTGCTTCAACTGCTGCTACCAGGTGAGGAGAGAGGAGGAGAGAGGAGGAGAGGAGAGAGGAGAGGAGAGGAGAGAGGAGGAGAGAGGAGGAGAGGAGGAGGAGGAGAGAGGAGGAGAGGAGAGAGGAAAGGAGAGGAGAGAGGAGGAGAGAGGAGGAGAGGAGAGGAGAGGAGAGGAGAGAGGAGGAGGAAGAGAGGAGAAGAAGAAGAGAGGAGAGGAGGAGAGGAGAGGAGAGGGGGAGGAGGAGAGAGGAGAGGAGAGGAGGAGGAGAGAGGAGAGGAGAGGAGAGGAGAGGAGGAGGAGGAGAGAGGAAAGGAGAGGAGAGGAGAGGAGGAGAGAAGAGAGGAGAGGAGATGAGATGAGAGGAGAGGAGGAGGAGGAGAGGAGGAGAGAGGAGAAGAAGAGGAGGAGAGAAGAAAGGAGGAGAGGAGAGGAGAGGGGGAGGAGGAGAGGAGGAGAGAGGAGATGAGAGGGGGAGAGGAGAGGAGAGGAAAGGAGGAGGCGAGGAGAGGAGAAGAGAGAAGAGGAGGAGAGGAGGAGAGGAGAGGAGAGGAGAGGAGGAGAGAGGAGAGGAGGAGAGAGGAGAGAAGAAGAGAGGAGAAGAAGAGGAGGAGGAGAGAAGAAGAGGGGAGAGGAGGAGAGAGGAGAGGCGAGGAGAGGAGGAGGAGAGAAGAAGAGGAGAGGAGGAGAGGAGAGGAAACAAGAGGAAAAGAAAAGTCATTTAAATTAAATATTTTTCTGCTTGTCTGTCTGTTTTGCCCCCATAGTCAGAAAGAAGAGAAAAGACCAGTAGAGATGAGTAGAGACCAGTCGAGTAGAGTAGAGTGAAGCCTTGCTATTAAACTGCTATTAAAGACACCAGGTTAGAATAGACCAGAACAGTGATGTGTGTGTGTGTGTGTGTGTGTGTGTGTGTTCCTCCTGCAGGATCTGCTGGACTTCGTCTCCACTGCTGTGTCTCCTAAGATGCAGCTGCTGGAGTGTATGTACATCAGACAGACCCTGGACCTGCTGCAGGTGAACACAGTAGACACCACAGTAGACACCACAGTAGACACCACAGTAGAATCCTGCTTTCCTCCATTGTTGTTGTTGTTGCTGTGACTTCCTGCTCCGCCTCCCCTCTGGCCCCGCCCACAAGACACGCCCACAGGAAGTGCTTTACGCCCCAAAACGCCCCGACATCACCAGAGAGA
Organism: Centroberyx gerrardi; assembly: GCF_048128805.1. Classification (NCBI taxonomy): domain Eukaryota; kingdom Metazoa; phylum Chordata; class Actinopteri; order Beryciformes; family Berycidae; genus Centroberyx; species Centroberyx gerrardi. Next base: position 829,970 of record NC_136018.1, on the reverse strand, counting down.
CCAGTAATCCTTTAAAACACCCTTACATTTACATCAATTCACCCCTTAATTCATGCAAAATCCCCTTAAAATGAGTTACGGGAGTTATTCATGGAGGAGACCCCATCAAAACCTCCTTAAACTCCCCTTAATGTTTGACTGCTTACTTTGTAATTTAATGTAAAATTCAGGCAGACAGGAACTTTCCATTAATAACTCATTAATAACCTGTAAACCTGCACAAAAGACATGAAAAATCCCTTAATTTCTGAATCAACCCATGAATAAATCCCTTATAAACCCATGATACTAACCTTACTTTATTAAAGCTGTGTTATTTTTAATGGCTAATGAGTTTATTTAATGAGAAATTAAGGGCATTTCAGAGATAAAATTAAGGGGTTTGGTTTCGTAGTGAAGGTAGAATACATCCTTTAATTTGTGGGTATTTTATTGTGAAAAAAGTTGCATATTGGAGCTTTGTGTCTGGGCCCAGATTGGATCCCAGATCCTTTTTCCAGTGGATCCTCATGATTACATTTACATTTTAATTAAACTGGAGCCACTTAACAAAACACTTAACAGTGTTTCTGTGATTCTCTGCCGTGCTCTGGGCAGCAGAGTGTCAGGACAAGTTCAGGTTGAAGACTTTGTTGCCCCAAAAGAGAAATTTGGCTTGTTGCAAAGCATGAAACCCAACACACACACACACACACACACACACACAGTAAACACAATACAGAGAAATATACAAGCTGAATTAAATGAAGAATGGACAGAACAGAAAACAGAATGAGGAAATCAGGGAACTGGGGGAATTTTGTTGTGTTGTTTATTTCTTCTCTCTTGTTTTCATTTGTTTTGAGGTGTGTGTGTGTGTGTGTGTGTGGGGGGGGGGGGGGGTGGTTCACCAGCACTCATTAGTAATCTGTTGTTTGTGTGTTGAGGGTTTGCTCCCAGCGGCGGAGGAGAGGCAGGGTTGCCATGGAGACGTGGGTCGACTGTTTGTGTTTGCGGTGATGTGGTCTCTGGGAGCGCTGCTGGAGCTGGAGGACAGGGCCAAGATGGAGGCCTTCCTCAAGGTACCAGTGTGTGTGTGTGTGTGTGTGTGTGTGTGTGTGTGTTTTTACAGTACACACACATACACAGGCATGAAAGATGTTTAAAGAATTTTTTTAAATTTTCTCCACACTGATTGATTGATCAACTCAAGGTCGTGTTTTGTTTTCTCTTTCAATTTGGATATGTAGATTTTGGGAAATTAACTCTTCACACTGCATGTATTTTTTCCAGATGTGTGTCAGTTTGAAAATGTGTGTTTTATCGTCGCCTCCCTCTGCAGGGCCGCTGCTCGTCTCTGGACCTGCCTCCGACTCGGGACGACCAGACCGTCTTTGAGTTCACCGTGGACCAGCAGGGGGAGTGGGAGCACTGGTCCAACAAGGTCTGAACTCTCTCTCTCACTACCTTACTGTCACACTTCAGTCACTTCACCGGCCCTCTCATCCGGAGAGACTCACAGCTCAATGTCTCGCTCACAGACACTGTGACAGCACACATGGCTGCTGCGGATTTAACCTGAGAGCCAGTTTAGGATTTTACTCTTAAAGATGAACAGAACAGAAGACGGATGCTTCAAAATCTGGACTAGAGCAGCTTTCATTTTTGGATTTAATCAAATACTGATCACAAATTCAATGACAACATGATTTTTTCCAGGTCCCAGAGTACATCTACCCAGCAGACCATGTGCCGGACTACTCGTCCATCCTGGTGCCCAACGTGGACAACGTCAGGACGGACTTCCTGATGCAGACCGTCATGAAGCAGGGGAAGGCTGTGCTGCTGATCGGAGAGCAAGGCACCGCCAAGACTGTCATGATTAAGGTGAGAGAGAGAGAGAGTGAGAGACTGGTACATATAAATCATATAAATATACTGTATATATATCATATAAATTAGTTCTCTCCATTACCAGCAATGTTAAGAAGCCAGCTTTGTCTGTGATCACTGATTCAGTGTTTCAACACAGTCCAGCTGTTGTCACTGACAGGTCTTTCTGTTTCTGTTGTCAGACTGAAACACGAGAACAAAGAGATTTGATCGACAAAAAATCGGTCAAAAAAAGGCCAGTACATAGATCTCGCCTTGTTGGCAGCTAGGAAGTGCATAGCTTTAAATTGGAAAGCACCCAAACCCCCAGTAATAGTCCACTGGTGGAATTATTATTACATTATTAGGTTTTAGTACATTAACAGGAGCTTCTGTCAAAGTGTCTTTGAGCAAGGCTTCATCCCCAAGAAGACTGTTTGTACTGAGCAGCTCCGTTGCTAGCTTGTGCTAACTGTCTCCCCGTCTCTCTCTCTCTCTTTCTGTCTGTCTCTCTCTCTCCCTGTCTCCTTGTCTCTCTCTCCCTCTCTCCCTGTCTCTCTCCCTCTCTCCCTGTCTCTCTCCCTGTCTCCCTGTCTCTCTCTCTGTCTCTCTCTCTCTCTCTCTGTCTCCCTGTCTCTCTCTCTCCCTGTCTCCTTGTCTCTCTCTCCCTCTCTCCCTGTCTCTCTCCCTCTCTCCCTGTCTCTCTCCCTGTCTCCCTGTCTCTCTCTCTGTCTCTCTCTCTCTCTCTGTCTCTCCCTGTTTCCCTGTCTCTCTCCCTGTCTCTCCCTGTCTCTCTCTCTGTCTCCCTGTCTCTCTCTCCCTGTCTCCCTGTCTCCCTGTCTCTCTCTCCCTGTCTCCCTGTCTCCCTGTCTCTCTCTCTCTCTCCCTGTCTCCCTGTCTCTCTCCCTGTCTCCCTGTCTCTCTCCCTCTCTCCCTGTCTCCCTGTCTCTCTCTCCCTGTCTCCCTGTCTCCCTGTCTCTCTCTCTCTCTCCCTGTCTCCCTGTCTCTCTCTCCCTGTCTCCCTGTCTCCTTGTCTCTCTCTCTGTTTCTCTCCCTGTCTCTCTCTCTCTCTCTCTCTCCCTGTCTCCCTGTCTCCCTGTCTCTCTCCCTGTCTCTCTCCCTGTCTCTCTCCCCGTCTCTCTCTCTCCCTGTCTCTCTCCCTGTCTCTCTCTCCCTGTCTCCCTGTCTCTCTCCCTGTCTCTCCCTGTCTCTCTCTCTCTCTCTCCCTGTCTCCCTGTCTCTCTCCCTGTCTCTCTCTCTCTCTCCCTGTCTCACTCTCTCCCTGTCTCTCTGTCTCTCTCTCCCATCTCTCTCTATCCCTGTCTCTCTCTCCCCTCTCCCTGTCTCCCTGTCTCTCTCTCTCCCTGTCTCCCTCCCTGTCTCCCTCTCTGTCTCTCTCTCTCTCTCCCCGTCTCTCTCTCTCCCCGTCTCTCTCCCCGTCTGTCTCTCTCTCTCTCTCCCCCTCTCCCCTGCAGGGCTACACCAGTAAGTTCGACCCGGAGCTCCACCTCAGTAAGAGTGTGAACTTCTCCTCGGCCACGCTGCCCAGCATGTTCCAGAGAACCGTCGAGAGCTACATCGATAAGCGGATGGGCGCCACCTACGGCCCGCCGGCGGGACGCAGGATGACCGTCTTCGTCGACGACATCAACATGCCCGTTATCAACGAATGGGGAGACCAGGTCGGCGTTCGGACTCTCTGATTGGCTCTCTTCTGTTTGTTCTGTCTTTTCCTTCTCGTTTCTTCTGTTTCTATCTTTGCTTCACTCTTTGCTTTTGTCTTTTTGTCTTTCAATCTTTGCGCTTTCTTTCTAATTTTATCTAATCTATCATTTTTTTTTGCTTAGACTTCACATTCTGCTACTTCTGTCTACTACTCAGTCAACCAATCAGGTTGTTTGTATTGTCCCCGCCCCTTCTCCCCCTCAGATAACCAATCAGATTATTAATATCGTTTGTCCTCTAACCCTCTGTCCCTCAGATAAACAATGAGATTATTGATATCTTTGCCCCGCCCCTTCAGACAACCAATGAGATTGTTGATATCTTTGCCCCGCCCCTTCAGACAACCAATGAGATTGTTGATATCTTTGCCCCGCCCCTTCAGACAACCAATGAGATTGTTGATATCTTTGCCCCGCCCCTTCAGACAACCAATGAGATTGTTGATATCTTTGCCCCGCCCCTTCAGACAACCAATGAGATTGTTAATATTGTTAGTCCCTGCCCTCTCTCCCCTTCAGACAGCCAATCGATTGTTGTCTTTGCCCTTTCCCTAGATAACCAATTATATTTTTGAGTTCTTTGTCGCTCCCCCTTTCTACCTCAGATAACCAATCAGATTGTTGATATCTTTGTCCCCGCCCCTTTTAGTATTCAGATAACCAATCAGATTGTTGATATCTTTGTCCCCGCCCCCTGTCTCCCTCAGATAACCAATGAGATTGTGCGGCAGCTGATGGAGCAGGGTGGGTTCTACAGTTTGGAGCGTCCAGGAGAGTTCATCACTGTGGTCGACGTACAGGTGAAGCTGGTTATTATGGACACACCTAGCGGGAGATTTATTAAAAAGGACAATGACAGGGAGGTCGATCGTGTTTTCCTTCGCTTTCTCTCTAAAATCTGCTGTTAAGAAGAATGCATTTTATTTGTTCTGGAAGGAAGGAATGAAGTTTGTTTCACACTGACTCCTCCTGTCCTGCCTGGCAGCATCACTGAGATTTATTCTTTATTTTGTCTCTGACACATTTTCAAAAACATTTGGATTTGGTTCCCTACAATGACAACAGACAAACAACCCTAACAGAGTAGTGTAGTATTGATCAATTCTACAATAAATATCATGAAACAAACTGCATCATATCATCAGACCAGACTGGACCAGATCCCATTTTTAACAAAAAGCCAATACCAGTCGGATATATCGACAAACTAACATTTATTAGAGATTGAACAGACTGTCTTCCACTCCATAACACAATATACACTACCAGTCACTTTTTAGAATAACAGTAAAGACATCAAAACTATGTGTTAAACAAATCAAAACTAGATTCTTTGCCTTGATGGAAAGGCAAATACATAGGATCAACTTCACTATTTATATTTGTCTAAGAAACTAATTTCAAGCATTGAAGCAGAAGCCTTTAGATCAAAACGGCTTTAAGAGAATGAAACACAGAACATTCAGTGAGGCGGGTCCAGCCTGTGGACTGGTAGTGTGTACTTGTGTGTTACTTCTGCCCAAAAAGACATGTGAGTAATGAGTGTAATGTGCCGTACCAGCTGGTAGCAGCCATGATCCACCCCGGCGGCGGGCGTAACGACATCCCCCAGCGTCTGAAGAGGCAGTTCTCCATCTTTAACTGCACGCTGCCCTCCAACTCCTCCATCGATAAGATCTTCGGCACCGTGGCTCAGGGCTTCTTCTGCCCGGAGAGAGGCTTCCCCCCCCCGGTCTGCAGCCTGGCGGCCGGCCTGGTGCCCACCACCCGCCGGCTGTGGCAGGCCGTCAAGGCCAAGGTGACACCTCACTTTACACTGAGGAGGGGGGGAGCTGTCTGTAAAGAGTGAATGGGGGGGGACTCGAGTCACATGACCTGGACTCTAGTGGCATGACCTGGACCTGAGTCACAAGACTTGGACTCGAGTCACATGACTTGGACTCGAGTCACATGACTTGGACTGGAGTCACGTGACTTCGACTCAAGTCAGAGTTTTAATTGCTTGAGACTTGACTTGGTGCATGAAGAGAAGACTTGAGACTTGACTTGACTTGGGTTCTGGTGACTTGGGACTTGACTCTGACTTGTACTTTGATGACTTGAAAAGGTTTCTAAAGTCTTGACTTGAGATCTTGTGTTTGTGTAAATGACTTAGATTGAAAGTGATGAGATTTGTTCCAGCGGACGACTGAATTTAAATTCTATTTTCTGAATTTGTATGGAATGATTGAATTTATTGAAGTTGAAACTGATTATAGAAATCAAACTCATGATGCTCTTACCAAGTTTTTATCCTATTAAAACCATATTGCATTGAAAAGTCCTAGATATTTAGTTTTCCTTAAGATATGAAATTGATACTGGACTCTTGATTTGTTCTGACTTGACTTGCTGTTCTACATTTAGACTTGAGACTCGACATTAATGACATGGACTTGACTTGGTAATCTACATTTAGACTTGGGACTTGACTTGTGCCTCAAAACTTGTGACTGATGAGTGAAGCTGACTTGGTCACACCTTTGAGAAAACTGATCACTGCACTCTGACATCCTCTCCTCTCCTCCTCTCCTCTCTCTCCTCTCCTCTCCTCTCCTCTCTTCTCTCCTCTCCTCCTCTCCTCCTCTCCTCCTCTCCTCTCTCTCCTCTCCTCTCCTCTCTTCTCTCCTCTCTCTCCTCTCTTCTCTCCTCTCCTCTCCTCTCTTCTCTTCTCTCCTCTCCTCTCCTCCTCTCCTCCTCTCCTCTCTCTCCTCTGCCCTCTCCTCCTCTCCTCTGCCCTCTCCTCCTCTCCTCTCCTCTCCTCTCTCCTCTCCTCTCCTCCTCTCTCCTCTCCTCTCCTCCTCTCCTCTCCCCTCCTCTCCTCCCTCTCTCTCCTCTCAGATGTTGCCGTCTCCTGCTAAGTTCCACTACATCTTCAACCTGAGGGACCTGAGCAGGATCTGGCAGGTAGAGACTCTGTCGTCCCTCGATCACTAGTGACTGAGTATCTGAACCGATCACTAGTGACCGACGTATCTGAACCGATCACTAGTGACCGAGTATCTGAACCGATCACTAGTGACTGATGGATCTGAACAGATCACTAGTGACTGACGTATCTGAACCGATCACTAGTGACCGACGTATCTGAACCGATCACTAGTGACTGAGTATCTGAACCGATCACTAGTGACTGACGTATCTGAACCGATCACTAGTGACCGAGTATCTGAACCGATCACTAGTGACTGATGGATCTGAACAGATCACTAGTGACTGACGTATCTGAACCGATCACTAGTGACTGATGGATCTGAACAGATCACTAGTGACTGACGTATCTGAACCGATCACTAGTGACCGAGTATCTGAACCGATCACTAGTGACCGACGTATCTGAACCGATCACTAGTGACCGAGTATCTGAACCGATCACTAGTGACTGATGGATCTGAACCGATCACTAGTGACTGATGGATCTGAACAGATCACTAGTGACTGACGTATCTGAACCGATCACTAGTGACCGAGTATCTGAACCGATCACTAGTGACCGAGTATCTGAACCGATCACTAGTGACCGAGTATCTGACCGACGTATCTGAACCGATCACTAGTGACCGACGTATCTGAACCGATCACTAGTGACTGATGGATCTGAACCGATCACTAGTGACTGATGGATCTGAACAGATCACTAGTGACTGACGTATCTGAACCGATCACTAGTGACCGACGTATCTGAACCGATCACTAGTGACTGAGTATCTGAACCGATCACTAGTGACCGACGTATCTGAACCGATCACTAGTGACCGAGTATCTGAACCGATCACTAGTGACCGAGTATCTGAACCGATCATTAGTGACCGAGTATCTGAACCGATCACTAGTGACCGACGTATCTGAACCGATCACTAGTGACCGAGCATCTGAACCGATCAC
>NC_136018.1:804971-812471 GCF_048128805.1 Centroberyx gerrardi | reverse complement strand
TGGCGAATAAAGTTCTGATTCTGATTCTGATGGTAAACCTCCAGGCGCTGTATGACGCCGCCATGAAGGAGAAGCAGGACCTGCAGGACGACGCCCAGGCCTGCCGCCGCAAGATGGCCAACGCCACGGCTCTGATCGACGGGCTGGGGGGGGAGAAGGTGGGGTGTCATCCGTCCATCCATCCATCCATCATCCATCCCTCTATCATCCATCCATCCGTATATCCCTCCATCCGCTGGTGTCACTGTGTGTGTTTCAGGTGCGCTGGACGGACAGCAGCGTTGTGTTCCAGACTCAGATCGAACACCTGGTGGGCGACGTGCTGCTGGCCACCGGCTTCCTGTCCTACGCCGGACCGTTCAACCAGGAATACAGAAACCTGCTGCTGGAGCTGTGGAGGAGGGAGATGGGGAGGCAGCACATTCCCTTCAGTCCTGTGAGGTTCAACTAATACTAACTGACTGACTGACTGACTGACTGACTGACTGACTGACTGACTGACTAACTGACTGACTGACTGACTGACTGACTGACTGACTGACTGACTGACTAACTGACTGACTGACTGACTGACTGACTGACTGACTGACTGACTAACTGACTGACTGACTGACTGACTGACTGACTGACTGACTGACTGACTGACTAACTGACTGACTGAATAACTGACTGACTAACTAACTGACTAACTGACTTACTAATTAACTGACTAACTATCTGACTAACTAACTAACTGACTGACTGACTAACTGACTGACTGACTGACTAACTGACTGACTAACTGACTGACTGAATAACTGACTGACTAACTAACTGACTAACTGACTTACTAATTAACTGACTAACTATCTGACTAACTAACTAACTGACTGACTGACTAACTGACTAACTAATTAACTGAATGACTGACTGACTGACTAACTGACTAACTGTTTAACTAATTAACTGAATGACTGACTGACTGACTGACTGACTGACTAACTAATTAACTGACTAACTAATTAACTAACTAACTAACTAACTAACTAACTAATTAACTGACTAACTAACTAACTGACTAACTAACTGACTAACTAACTGGCTAACTGACTAACTGTTTAACTAATTAACTAACTGACTAACTAACTGACTAACTAACTAACTAACTGACTAACTAACTAACTGACTAACTAACTGCAGCTGGAGGAGAGAGATGGGGCAGCAGCACATTCCCTTCAGTCCTGTGAGCTTTTACTAGTTAACTAACCAGCTGACTGAGGGTTCGTTCGCATTATTCTGCTTCTTCCAAACAGCTGATGCCTTTTTTAATTTAACAATAATGGGGAGCGACATTTCACTGTCCTTTTATATAAAAGACAGTGAAATGTAATTTAGGGATGTGTCCAGAATGTTCACGGTGTGAGATTCTTGACCGTGCAAAACGAGAATTACAAAACTGTTACCAGGTGAAGCAAAAACACTGCGAGGAAGTGTAAAGTGTGAGGAAACAAAAAACGATTGCCAGATCTTTCCCTCTCACCCCCCCCCCCCCCTCCAGGACTTGAATGTGATTGGTCTGCTGGTGGACAACGCCACGGTGGGGGAGTGGAGCCTGCAGGGTTTACCCAACGACGACCTGTCCATCCAGAACGGCATCGTGGTGACGAAGGCGTCGCGCTACCCGCTGCTCATCGACCCCCAGGGCCAGGGCAAGACCTGGATCCAGAGCAGAGAGAGAGACCAGCAGCTGCAGGTGAGGGGTGAGGGGTAGAGGAAGGGAAGGAAGATGGAAAACAGAGATGATGATGAGAAGGAGAAGGAAAAGAAACACACAAAGAGAGGGAAGGGAAGAGGGAAGAGGGCAAAAAAGAGAGGTAGATGGGTTAAGATCTGGGACAAGAAACAAGTGAAGAACTTAGAGTTACAGGTGAGGATGGAGGGAAGGATGGAAAAGAGAGGGAGAATAAAGAGGAAAATGAAGAAGAAAGGGATGGAGGCTGGGAGTGAAAGAGAGAGAAATGTCCCTGTGTCTCATCAGCTTCACAGTGTGCTCCTCTGTTGCCCAGGTAACATCTCTGAACCACAAGTACTTCCGCTCCCACCTGGAGGACAGCCTGTCTCTGGGACGTCCCATGCTGCTGGAGGACGTGGGCGAGGAGCTGGACCCCGCGCTGGACAACATCCTGGACAAAAACTACATCAAGTCTGGATCCACATTTAAAGTAGGACAGCAGGACACCAGAAGTCCCCTGTTCTTTATTTCCCCACTGCTAATAACCCAAACTTTGTCTTGAACAATGTAGTGAAAAATATAACAAAACATTTCAACTTAGTCAGTTATATCACATCTAAATAAAGCACAGTATCAAATCAAAAGATATAGTTTTAATAAATAGACAATAAAAGAAAAAAAAATTATAAAACAGGCGATGAAATAAAGATTTACAGTATTGTCTTTAAAGCTTATCTCTGTGGTAGATTTAAAAATTAGACTTTTAAATTGCTTTATTGTTGTCAGCTAACCTTGTTAACATATTAGCACACTAGCTAACGTATCTAGTAGCAGCTAGCGTTAGCATGTTCACATTAACATCAGTGTGTTTGCCGGCTAGTTAGCTAGCTAACAGTTTGTTCAGGTTAACTGAGCTGACTCTTCTCAAGCTACAACTCAGAGTGTTTTGGAGTAGAGACTAGGGCTAAAGACAAGACAGTTTACTGTGTCACAGTAACCAAATCCACCTTATCACACTATTCACTTTTACTGAGAACGTTACTGAATGGATCTACAGCCACACCACAACAAGCTGACTCAGCTGCTCTCTGCTTCTAGCTGCTTCATACACATGTACACTTCCTCCTCTCCTCCCTGCTGTCTCCTCTCTTCCTCCTCATCTCCTCCTCCTCTTCCTCTCCTCCTCCTCCTCATCCTCTCCTCCTCCTCCTCTTCCTCTTCCTCTCCTCCTCATCCTCTCCTCCTCCTCCTCTTCCTCTCCTCCTCCTCCTCTTCCTCTCCTCCTCCTCCCAGGTGAAGGTAGGAGATAAGGAGGTGGATGTGATGAAGGGCTTCACCCTCTACATCACCACCAAGCTGGCCAACCCGGCCTACAGCCCCGAGGTCAGCGCCAGGACGGCCGTGGTCGACTTCACCGTCACCCAGCGCGGCCTGGAGGACCAGCTGCTGGGCCGGGTCATCCTGCTGGAGAAACAGGTCGGTACACTCCATATTCAGTTAGTTAGTTAGAGACTAGTCATACCGATAGACAAACGTTTCAGTTAAACTGGTTAGTTAGTTAGTTAGTTAGTTAGTTAGAGACTAGTCATACCGATAGACAAACATTTCAGTTAAACTGGTTAGTTAGTTAGTTAGAGACTAGTCATACCGATAGACAAACATTTCAGTTAAACTGGTTAGTTAGTTAGTTAGTTAGTTAGTTAGGGACTAGTCATACCGATAGACAAACATTTCAGTTAAACTGGTTAGTTAGTTAGTTAGAGACTAGTCATACCGATAGACAAAGATTTCAGTTAAACTGGTTAGTTAATTAGTTAGTTAGTTAAATTGTTAGGGACTAGTCAGACAGATAAAGAAACAGGTTGGTAAAACTGGTTAGTTTTGTTAGTACTAACTGGTGCTGAGTCATACTCAGTGAAACACGTATGTTAGTTAGCTAGTTAGTTAGTTAGTTAGCGACTAATCATACTGATAGAGAAACAGGTTGGTTAGTTAGTTAGTTAGTTAGCGACTAATCATACTGATAGAGAAACAGGTTGGTTAGTTAGTTAGCGACTAATCATACTGATAGAGAAACAGGTTGGTTAGTTAGTTAGTTAGCGACTAATCATACTGATAGAGAAACCGGTTGGTTGGTTAGTTAGTTAGCGACTAATCATACTGATAGAGAAACAGGTTAGTTAGTTAGTTAGTTAGCGACTAATCATACTGATAGAGAAACAGGTTGGTTGGTTAGTTAGTTAGCGACTAATCATACTGATAGAGAAACCGGTTGGTTGGTTAGTTAGTTAGCGACTAATCATACTGATAGAGAAACAGGTTAGTTAGTTAGTTAGTTAGCGACTAATCATACTGATAGAGAAACAGGTTGGTTGGTTGGTTAGTTAGTTAGTTAGTTAGTTAGTTATTGGTTGGTTAGTTAGTTAGTTAGTTAGTTAGTTAGTTAGTTAGTTAGTTAGCGACTAATGATACTGATAGAGAAACAGGTTGGTTGGTTGGTTGGTTAGTTAGTTAGTTAGTTAGTTAGTTAGTTAGTTAGTTAGTTAGGGATCATACTGATAGAGAAACAGGTTAGTTGGTTGGTTGGTTGGTTAGTTAGTTAGTTAGGGATCATACTGATAGAGAAACAGGTTGGTTGGTTGGTTAGTTAGTTAGTTAGTTAGTTAGGGATCATACTGATAGAGAAACAGGTTGGTTGGTTGGTTAGTTAGTTAGTTAGTTAGTTAGTTAGTTAGTTAGGGATCATACTGATAGAGAAACAGGTTAGTTGGTTGGTTGGTTAGTTAGTTAGTTAGGGATCATACTGATAGAGAAACAGGTTAGTTGGTTGGTTGGTTAGTTAGTTAGTTAGTTAGTTAGGGATCATACTGATAGAGAAACCGGTTGGTTGGTTGGTTGGTTGGTTGGTTAGTTAGTTAGTTAGTTAGTTAGTTAGTTAGTTAGTTAGGGATCATACTGATAGAGAAACAGGTTAGTTGGTTGGTTGGTTAGTTAGTTAGGGATCATACTGATAGAGAAACCAGTTGGTTGGTTGGTTGGTTGGTTAGTTAGTTAGTTAGGGATCATACTGATAGAGAAACCGGTTGGTTGGTTGGTTGGTTGGTTAGTTAGTTAGTTAGTTAGGGATCATACTGATACAGAAACAGGTTAGTTGGTTGGTTGGTTAGTTAGTTAGTTAGTTAGTTAGGGATCATACTGATAGAAAAACAGGTTGGTTGGTTAGTTAGTTAGTTAGGGATCATACTGATAGAAAAACAGGTTAGTTAGTTAGTTAGTTAGTTAGGGATCATACTGATAGAAAAACAGGTTGGTTGGTTAGTTAGTTAGTTAGGGATCATACTGATAGAAAAACAGGTTAGTTGGTTGATTGGTTAGTTAGTTAGTTAGTTAGTTAGGGATCATACTGATAGAGAAACAGGTTGGTTGGTTAGTTAGTTAGTTAATTAGTTGTTAGTTAGTTAGCGACTAATCATACTGATACCTCCTCCTCGCCCCTCCAGGAGCTGGAGGCGGAGCGGGTGAAGCTCCTGGAGGAGGTGACGTCCAACAAGAGGAGGATGCAGGAGCTGGAGGACAGTCTGCTGTTCAGGCTGACCAGCACCCAGGGGTCCCTGGTGGACGACCAGTCTCTGATCGAGGTGCTGAGGGTCACCAAGACCACCGCTCAGGAGGTACACAGGTCTTCTCTTGTATTTTTTAAACACTGCTTTTCTGTATTATCTTTCTGGGTGTGTTAGGCTATATTTTAATAAAACTGCATGGCCTCAATTCTCCAACTTGCTGTTACACCCAAACACTTCATTCATATCACTTTAATTTGAAATAAAATTGATTTCTTGACACTGTAAACATAACCTTAGCATTTGGCATCAAGTCTATATCTCTGTTAGTTTAGTTATGACTAAAAGACAATAATCGTCTAATGGTGGAAATCCCAGATCCGGATCACCACCAAAATCGAATCAGTCGTTCCTTGGTCCAAGGCCGATCTGTCCACCAAACTTCATGGAAAACTGTTTATACATTTTTGAAGAATCCTGCTGACAGACAGACAAACTAAATAACGGGTGAAACCAGAACCTCCTAGGCGGCAGTAACTAAAATAAATGTAAACCTGTATAAACTAAACTAAACTGATCCACCTCTCCTTCTTCTAGGTGAGTGAGAAGCTATAAAAAAGTAAAATAAATGCCAGTAAACATACGTGACCTAAACCAAACCAACAGGTGAGGGAGAAGCTAACGGTGGCAGCGGACACGGAGGTGAAGATCAACCAGGCGAGGGAGGAGTACCGGCCGGTGGCCACCAGGGGCAGCATCCTCTACTTCCTGATCGTGGAGATGTCGCTGGTCAACGTCATGTACCAGACGTCGCTCCGCCAGTTCCTGGGGATCTTCGACTCGTCCCTGCGGCGCTCCGCCAAGTCGCAGATCACCTCCAAACGCATCGCCAACGTCATCGAGTTCCTCACCTATCAGGTGGAACATGGGAAATGTAGTTTTAGTTCACAAGGGTTTTTACTCCAAACTCTGTAGAAACAGTTTGAGAACAAAATCCTACTTGAAATGCATGAAACACATGATTCTACCCTCAAAAACACTCCTGTTCAGTTAGTGAAGATCTTAAAGAGGCATTAAGTAATCTGTGACTTTTATCAGTCTCTATTGCTCTATAGGTACGGTGGCCTGTAACTGACATAAATAATAAAATCACATTTTCCCAAAGTAGAGCAGTAAGCAGATAATGCGAGCTGATATCTCACCATGCTGAATACTGAAGAGTAAAACTTGATTGTTTACAAACTTATAACTATTCATTAAGTTTGTGAATGAATAGTTGGAGGTTGAAGATGTCTGTGACTAACTGATTGACAGTCTGATTGACAGAGGCTACGTTCACATTACAGGTGCAAGTCATCAGCAGCCTGAGCCTCATCTGACCTCCACTGCAAATATTAGTTACTGATTGACGACTGGTAACTAATACCAGTAATACTAATACTGGTAATATCAATGAATTACCAGTTGACGCTTGGAACGCAATTTCACTTTCACCAGCTTCCCCGTCTCAAATGTGACGTCATTTGTTGTTGTTGATTTGATCATGAGGGTCGCCTCACAGCAGAAGATGAGAACAGTTAAAAAAATGGATCTGAGAAAAAAATCACAAAGGCCTGTAATGTGAACGTGCCTGATGTTGCCTAGGTTACTGACTCCTAGGTTACTGACTCCTAGGTTACTGACTCCTAAGTTACTGACTCCTAGGTTACTGACTCCTAGGTTACTGACTCCTAAGTTACTGACTCCTAGGTTACTGACTCCTAGGTTACTGACTCCTAAGTTACTGACTCCTAGGTTACTGACTCCTAGGTTACTGACTCTTAGGTTACTGACTCCTAGGTTACTGACTCCTAGGTTACTGACTCCTAGGTTACCGACTCCTAGGTTACTGACTCCTAGGTTACCGACTCTTAGGTTACCGACTCCTAGGTTACTGACTCCTAGGTTACCGACTCCTAGGTTACTGACTCTTAGGTTACTGACTCCTAGGTTACTGACTCTTAGGTTACCGACTCTTAGGTTACCGACTCCTAGGTTACTGACTCCTAGGTTACCGACTCCTAGGTTACCGACTCCTAGGTTACTGACTCCTAAGTTACTGACTCCTAGGTTACTGACTCCTAGGTTACTGACTCCTAGGTTACTGACTCTTAGGTTACTGACTCCTAGGTTACTGACTCCTAGGTTACTGACTCCTAGGTTACTGACTGGTTAACTGACAGACTGACT